>NC_043967.1:56418318-56493859 GCF_902148855.1 Sphaeramia orbicularis | reverse complement strand
AGACCCAGAGGTTCTCAGACCAGACCCAGAGGTTCTCAGACCAGACCCAGAGGTTCTCAGACCAGACCCTGAGGTTCTCAGACCAGACCCTGAGGTTCTCAGACCAGACCCAGAGGGTCTAAGACCAGACCCAGAGGTTCTAAGACCAGACCCAGAGGTTCTCAGACCAGACCCTGAGGTTCTCAGACCAGACCCAGAGGGTCTCAGACCAGACCCAGAGGTTCTCAGACCAGACCCTGAGGTTCTCAGACCAGACCCTGAGGTTCTCAGACCAGACCCAGAGGGTCTAAGACCAGACCCAGAGGTTCTCAGACCAGACCCTGAGGTTCTCAGACCAGACCCTGAGGTTCTCAGACCAGACCCAGAGGGTCTCAGACCAGACCCAGAGGTTCTCAGACCAGACCCTGAGGTTCTCAGACCAGACCCAGAGGGTCTCAGACCAGACCCAGAGGTTCTAAGACCAGACCCAGAGGTTCTCAGACCAGACCCAGAGGTTCTCAGACCAGACCCAGAGGTTCTAAGACCAGACCCAGAGGTTCTCAGACCAGACCCAGAGGTTCTCAGACCAGACCCTGAGGTTCTCAGACCAGACCCAGAGGGTCTAAGACCAGACCCAGAGGTTCTCAGACCAGACCCAGAGGGTCTCAGACCAGACCCAGAGGTTCTCAGACCAGACCCTGAGGTTCTCAGACCAGACCCTGAGGTTCTCAGACCAGACCCAGAGGGTCTAAGACCAGACCCAGAGGTTCTAAGACCAGACCCAGAGGTTCTCAGACCAGACCCAGAGGTTCTCAGACCAGACCAGGTCTCAGACCAGACCAGGGTCTCAGACCAGACCCAGAGGTTCTCAGACCAGACCCTGAGGTTCTCAGACCAGACCCTGAGGTTCTCAGACCAGACCCAGAGGGTCTAAGACCAGACCCAGAGGTTCTCAGACCAGACCCTGAGGTTCTCAGACCAGACCCTGAGGTTCTCAGACCAGACCCAGAGGGTCTCAGACCAGACCCAGAGGTTCTCAGACCAGACCCTGAGGTTCTCAGACCAGACCCTGAGGTTCTCAGACCAGACCCAGAGGGTCTAAGACCAGACCCAGAGGTTCTAAGACCAGACCCAGAGGTTCTCAGACCAGACCCTGAGGTTCTCAGACCAGACCCAGAGGGTCTCAGACCAGACCCAGAGGTTGTCAGACCAGACCCTGAGGTTCTCAGACCAGACCCTGAGGTTCTCAGACCAGACCCAGAGTGTCTAAGACCAGACCCAGAGGTTCTCAGACCAGACCCTGAGGTTCTCAGACCAGACCCTGAGGTTCTCAGACCAGACCCAGAGGGTCTCAGACCAGACCCAGAGGTTCTCAGACCAGACCCTGAGGTTCTCAGACCAGACCCTGAGGTTCTCAGACCAGACCCTGAGGTTCTCAGACCAGACCCAGAGGGTCTAAGACCAGACCCAGAGGTTCTAAGACCAGACCCAGAGGTTCTCAGACCAGACCCTGAGGTTCTCAGACCAGACCCAGAGGTTCTCAGACCAGACCCTGAGGTTCTCAGACCAGACCCTGAGGTTCTCAGACCAGACCCAGAGGGTCTAAGACCAGACCCAGAGGTTCTAAGACCAGACCCAGAGGTTCTCAGACCAGACCCAGAGGGTCTCAGACCAGACCCAGAGGTTCTAAGACCAGACCCAGAGGTTCTCAGACCAGACCCAGAGGTTCTCAGACCAGACCCTGAGGTTCTCAGACCAGACCCAGAGGTTCTCAGACCAGACCCAGAGGTTCTAAGACCAGTCCCAGAGGTTCTCAGACCAGACCCAGAGGTTCTCAGACCAGACCCAGAGGTTCTAAGACCAGTCCCAGAGGTTCTCAGACCAGACCCAGAGGGTCTCAGACCAGACCCAGAGGTTCTCAGACCAGACCCAGAGGGTCTCAGACCAGACCCAGAGGTTCTCAGACCAGACCCAGAGGTTCTAAGACCAGACCCAGAGGGTCTCAGACCAGACCCAGAGGTTCTAAGACCAGACCCAGAGGTTCTCAGACCAGACCCAGAGGTTCTCAGACCAGACCCAGAGGTTCTAAGACCAGTCCCAGAGGTTCTCAGACCAGACCCAGAGGGTCTCAGACCAGACCCAGAGGTTCTCAGACCAGACCCAGAGGGTCTCAGACCAGACCCAGAGGTTCTCAGACCAGACCCAGAGGTTCTAAGACCAGACCCAGAGGTTCTCAGACCAGACCCAGAGGGTCTCAGACCAGACCCAGAGGTTCTAAGACCAGACCCAGAGGTTCCCAGACCAGACCCAGAGGGTCTCAGACCAGACCCAGAGGTTCTCGGACCAGACCCAGAGGTTCTAAGACCAGACACAGAGGTTCTAAGACCAGACCCAGAGGTTCTCAGACCAGACCCAGAGGGTCTCAGACCAGACCCAGAGGTTCTAAGACCAGACCCAGAGGTTCTCAGACCAGACCCAGAGGTTCTCAGACCAGACCCTGAGGTTCTCAGACCAGACCCAGAGGTTCTCAGACCAGACCCAGAGGTTCTCAGACCAGACCCTGAGGTTCTCAGACCAGACCCAGAGGGTCTAAGACCAGACCCAGAGGTTCTCAGACCAGACCCAGAGGTTCTAAGACCAGACCCAGAGGTTCTCAGACCAGACCCAGAGGGTCTCAGACCAGACCCAGAGGTTCTAAGACCAGACCCAGAGGTTCTCAGACCAGACCCTGAGGTTCTCAGACCAGACCCAGAGGTTCTCAGACCAGACCCAGAGGGTCTCAGACCAGACCCTGAGGTTCTCAGACCAGACCCAGAGGGTCTAAGACTAGACCCAGAGGTTCTCAGACCAGACCCAGAGGTTCTAAGACCAGACCCAGAGGGTCTCAGACCAGACCCAGAGGTTCTAAGACCAGACCCAGAGGTTCTCAGACCAGACCCAGAGGGTCTCAGACCAGACCCAGAGGTTCTCAGACCAGACCCAGAGGTTCTAAGACCAGACCCAGAGGTTCTCAGACCAGACCCAGAGGGTCTCAGACCAGACCCAGAGGTTCTCAGACCAGACCCAGAGGGTCTCAGACCAGACCCAGAGGTTCTCAGACCAGACCCAGAGGGTCTCAGACCAGACCCAGAGGTTCTCAGACCAGACCCAGAGGGTCTCAAGGACCAGACCCAGAGGTTCTCAGACCAGACCCGAGGTTCTCAGACCAGACCCAGAGGTTCTAAGACCAGACCCAGAGGTTCTCAGACCAGACCCAGAGGTCTCAGACCAGACCCCTGAGGTTCTCAGACCAGACCCAGAGGTTCTCAGACCAGACCAGAGGTTCTCAGACCAGACCCATGAGGGTCTCAGACCAGACCCTGAGGTTCTCAGACCAGACCCAGAGGGTCTCAGACCAGACCCAGAGGTTCTCAGACCAGACCCATGAGGTTCTCAGACCAGACCCTGAGGTTCTCAGACCAGACCCAGAGGGTCTCAGACCAGACCCAGAGGTTCTCAGACCAGACCCTGAGGTTCTCAGACCAGACCCAGAGGTTCTCAGACCAGACCCAGAGGGTCTCAGACCAGACCCAGAGGTTCTAAGACCAGACCCAGAGGTTCTCAGACCAGACCCAGAGGTTCTCAGACCAGACCCAGAGGTTCTCAGACCAGACCCAGAGGGTCTCAGACCAGACCCAGAGGTTCTCAGACCAGACCCAGAGGTTCTAAGACCAGACCCAGAGGTTCTCAGACCAGACCCAGAGGGTCTCAGACCAGACCCAGAGGTTCTAAGACCAGACCCAGAGGTTCTCAGACCAGACCCAGAGGTTCTCAGACCAGACCCAGAGGGTCTCAGACCAGACCCAGAGGTTCTAAGACCAGACCCAGAGGTTCTCAGACCAGACCCAGAGGGTCTCAGACCAGACCCAGAGGTTCTAAGACCAGACCCAGAGGTTCTCAGACCAGACCCAGAGGGTCTCAGACCAGACCCAGAGGTTCTCAGACCAGACCCAGAGGTTCTCAGACCAGACCCTGAGGTTCTCAGACCAGACCCAGAGGTTCTCAGACCAGACCCTGAGGTTCTCAGACCAGACCCAGAGGGTCTAAGACTAGACCCAGAGGTTCTCAGACCAGACCCAGAGGTTCTAAGACCAGACCCAGAGGTTCTCAGACCAGACCCAGAGGGTCTCAGACCAGACCCAGAGGTTCTCAGACCAGACCCAGAGGTTCTAAGACCAGACCCAGAGGTTCTCAGACCAGACCCAGAGGGTCTCAGACCAGACCCAGAGGTTCTCAGACCAGACCCAGAGGGTCTCAGACCAGACCCAGAGGTTCTCAGGGTCCCAGATGTTCACTCACAGTCAATGAAAACTGTGAGACCATATTTTTTGACATACTTTTTATTTGAAACCCTAAACTGGAATGTTTTCGTCTGAATCATGTGTTTAGGATATTGGCACAGAAACACAAATCTAAAGTTTCAAGAACAATTTCAAAACAAAAAACGTAACAAAAGAAAATGGCACCTGCCAAACACACAGTCCAACAGTAGTGGTCCTGGTCCTGGTCCTGGTCTGCAGTTGTCCCTCTCTCTCTGGTCCTGGACTATGTGGTCTATGGTCACCAGAGCCTGTGGTTTTGTGGCGTTCCACCAGGTCTGGGACCAGCCCATCCATAGGCCTGGACTCAAACCGGCCTCCTCCATACCCGGGTCCAACCCCCAGACGTTCAGGTGGCAGACGTGGCACCATGCCGTTCACTGGACTAACACTGGAGGCCTTTTTTGGGCCTTTATATAGGCCTTCCAAACCAGTCCTCAGACTGTGCACAGACCCACTGAGTATTCAGTGTGTGTTTGGTCCACTTCAGTAAACAGACCGACCCATGTGCGATGAACCGTGACAACAGGACAGCTGATCATATCTGAACGACTCCAGCACTAAGGCAGCAAGAAATCCACCCTGAAGAATTACAACCAAGTACAAGTGGAACTATGCAGACATTTAGACCCAACAGGGTTCTGTGGACTGTCAGTGGACTTTGGTTCTAGACCATGGACAGACTTCTAGACCAGCAGAGCGGTTTTAAAGTCTATTCTCTGAGCCACAGGACCCCAGTGCACAGACCTGGACCAGGACTAATATGGTGGTCCTTCCTGGTTCTAGTCTGGACCCCAGCAGCAGTGTTCTGGATGGTCTGCAGCGGTCTTCAGCTGGTTTAGAGTCCAGTCAGAAGGCCGTTCAGTAGTCTAACCTGGTCCAGATAAATGCGTGGATCAGTCTCTCTAAGTCTGGTTTAGACTGGTTTAAACCTGTACCAGTGTTTTTGAGATGGTCAAAGGCTGATGATGGTCTGTTAAAGTTTAGATCTGAGGCCAGGTCAGGGTCAGGGTCAGGGTCCATGTTCCCCCTCTGTCAGACAGATGTAAATGTGAGTGTCGTCTGCATAGTCCTGGTAGGACATGTTCTTACTGTGCATGAACTGTTCCAGAGGCAACATGTACAGAATGAACAAGAGGGGACCCAGGACGGACCCCTGGGGAACCCCACAGGTCACTGCCATTTGGTTTGACACACAGTTTATGATTTCAACAAAACTGAACAGAATGTTATTCTGTGTTTGACAGGGAGTCAGCGGAGGTGTGGGAGGACGGGGGTGATGAGGTCATGTGACCGGGTGGGGGTGAGGAGAACCTCCCAGAATGTTCCAGTTCTACTTTATCAGACCAGTGGGGACGACTGGATTCTGGAAATGAGGATATTTATACACCTGTTTTTAAATTACAATGATATTCTGGTAAAGTTCCAGCTTTATCCTCCAAATATGACGACATTATTATAATAATATGACGATTTCATTCTCATAAAATTCTGACTCATTTTGTATTCGACTTCATTCCCATAAAATTACAGGTTTTATCTCAACATTTTACGACTTTATTCTTGTAATAACAGGTGTTTTTATTTTCTTATGTGGTCTTAATATGCTGTCATACTAAAAAACTAAAAAGTTTTTAGTTTTGTTTTTTTTTTTTGGATTTTTGCGTTTCAAACACTATTCAGAAATAGAAACCAGTGTCATACCTTATTTTTGTGATTGATTTTATTGTTGAAGCAGACACAAATGTTCAAATATGATCACTCTAGTCATCCATATTTCTGTTAAACATAAAAAAAATAATGTCAAACAATAAAATGCTCCCATTTATAAATAGCAAGTGAAATAAATTAAGGTGATAGTTCAAACGAACAGTAGCTATGTACACGAAAAAACTACCAGAAAAAAGTGCAGACGTAAGAGGAGGTAGTTTGACGGCAGAACAACAGCGATGAAAGGGAAGGTTAGACGAAAACATAAAAAAAATACAAATCCATGCGACAAAAACAGAATGATGATGGTTTTTTATGAGTGCGAACGCGTCAGAGGCTCCAGTTCGTCGACTCCTTTGAAATGAAGCGTTCCGAAAACAAAAGTCTGTCATCTTGTACGATTTATCGGACCTGGTCGTAAATGTCGGTCATTTCATCTGGAGAATCGAGTGCATTTTTAGAAAAACAAAACAAGATGGAACAAAAGTAGCAGAGGATGAAGCAAACAAGTGGAAATGTTGCATTCTGAGTCCAAACGTCTGTAGATCCGTGCGTACCTCTGCTTCATATCTGGGATAAACCTTTAGCTCCGCCTCCTTCTGTTCCAAACCTAAAGCTCCGCCTCCTTCTGTTCTATGTCTGAACCCAATCGGTTCATTAACCTGATTGTTCCAGTTCTAGGTCACATGACCTCCTGATGGAACACTCTTTACCTCCTCCTTCAGTCCAAACATTAGTGTGTGTGTGTGTGTGTGTGCGTGCGCGCGCAGGGATGGGAATCCAGAATCGGTTCTTTTGGAGAACCGGATCCCAGAAGCTGGATTCCTTGGAATGGTTTGCCTGTTTAACATGTCATCTGGTCTTATTCTTTATGTTCTATTTCGTGTGCAGATGTAAATGTAACAGACAGTTCATACAAACACTCGTTTGGACTCTTTTATTCCCTCAGCCAATCAGAACCATTAGAGAATCGGATCAATAAGCAAAATTGATAATGGAATCAGAATCGTTAAATTCTTACTGATTCCCATCCCTGTGGGTGTGTGTATGTGTGTGTGTGTGTGCATGTGTGTGTGCTGCAGCTGCTCTTACTCCTAATATGAAATGAATTGGGCCGGACCAGTCAAATAATATAAATAATAGGATAAGAACTGATAAACAGTATCAACTCCAATTTTTTTTTTTGTTTTTGAGTGAAAAAGTCAAATTCCATAATGAAAATGTTTACATCTATGAACTGTACTTGAACACAACATGAACAAATGTGAACATCCTGAAAATTCTTAAGAAAAATAAGTGTAATTTTAACAATATTCTGCCTCAGTTTATCATTTATACATGTGCATCACAACGTACAGATCACAGTGGATCTACAAACACAAAATATTAAATAAGAGAATATACTGGTACAATTCCACATTCTTCTCTTAAGACATTTCAGGTTGTTCACATTTTTTGTAAAAGGCTAGTCTGTAAATGTAAACATTTTTGTGTAACATAATTTTTTTACACTAACACAAAGAGACAGATTTGCCTTTCTCACGATTTACTATTAAGATCCTATTTTACTGGTTCTGACTCACTTTAGCTTCAGTTTGACTCAGTGTGATTCCAACATCCTTGACCGTTCATATCTTTAGTGTAATTTCTGCATTTCATGAATTCGTCCCAGGGTCAGACTGGACCCTTTGGTGGGCCGGATTAGGCCCTCTGACCGCATGTTTGACACCTGTGCTCTAGTGTGATTGGTTCGTTGCGGTGCTGCTTTACTCTTGATTGGCTGTTCTTATGTTTGTTAAAATATGGACCAAAGAATTCTGTTAAATTTGTATCGAACATGTCTCATATTTCTATGGAAGAAAAATTATATCGCTATCCCTAGTCCGATCCATCGGAGTCTGGACTCAGAGGCGGAGCCGTGGGCGGAGAACGAGTCCTCCATGTTTGGATTTCCTCCTCGTTTACGCTGTCGTCGGTGCGTCAGTGGAACATGTGTCCGTCAGGTGTGTCAGCTGGGATTCGATTTTCCGCAGCTTGTTGAGCAGTCGGTCGCCGATGTTGTTCGCGCCGATCTTGGTCAGGACGTCCGGGAGCCGGCGGATGTCAGCCACCGTCGCCGCGGCGATCCAGGCGTCCAGCAGCGAATGGAGTCCGGACACGTCGAGGCCAGAGACGTTTCCCGCCGTTTTCTTTCTGTCCTCGGACGGAAGTTTACGCACGAACTGACGCAGACGTCGCAGAGACAGTTTGTGGTGGACGAAGTACTTCGGGAGGATTTGTCGGAGGAAATCGGCGCCATCTGAAAAAAACGGAAAAAGAACACAAAGTGGTTTAGATGAAGGTGTGTAGCGTTAATCACACACACCATGAAATGATTTTATCAGAATAAGAATTAGATCTGAATCTTAGAATTACAACGGTTTACATGCAGTTCAGAAAAAAAAGGAAAAACAAAGCTAAAACTACAGTTGTTTTTGTAAAAATTGCAGGTTATTCATATTTGTTCAGGTTGTTCATATTTTATTGTCAGAAGATCATTTATAAATGTAAATATTTTCATAAAGTTATTTTACTTTTTTCACATCAAACCAAAAACTAAATTTGGAGTTTATTAAAAACATCAGATCAACACTTTGGTCATTAGTTTGACATTCACCTGATTAAAGGATTACATTATATTATATTAGAGTATATTATATTATACATATGATATCATATGCATTATATTATATTAAGTTAAATTATATTATATTACATTATATTATATTAACTGATATAATATGAGTCTGTTCTTCTCTAATGGACTCCAGTTTTCTGTCTGTCTGGTTCTGGACCAATAGCTGTTGTGTTCTGGGGTCATGTGACCTGTCCTTGGGTGCAGTCATGTGACCTGACCTTGGGTGCAGTCATGTGACCTGACCTTGGGTGCAGTCATGTGACCTGACCTTGGGTGCAGTCATGTGACCTGACCTTGGGTGCAGTCATGTGACCTGACCTTGCGTCTGCAGCTCGGTGCAGTTGGCGCACACGCTGTCGTGCCAGGCGGAGCCTCTCATCACCTGCTTCAACCTGGCGGCGGCGCAGCTGCGGTGGGCGGAGCAGTTCCTCACAGACGACACCACGTCAGAGAAGGTTCCGTTTGGACAGACATGACAGATGGTGTCGACGAGGGCGGAGCCTGGAAGCACCGAAGGGAAGGGTTACCATGACGACCGTGACCATAAACACACACCTGAGAACACCTGATGCACGCTCAGGTTCCAGCACTTTAACTAACCCTAACCCCCCCCACCCGCGGGCCTTTATATTTGACCCCCCCCGTCTAAAGTCAGCTGACTGATCTGTATTCCCTCCAGATGGTGCTGATGTAATGCCAGTGTTTGCCTCTGGGGGGCAGTCCAGTCCAGTCCAAACCCCCCAGGACTCAGTGAGCACCAGAGGAACACAATCAGATCAACACTGACCAACACAAACACATGTGGTGCCCTCAGGTCTGCGCTCTGCCGCAGCTTTTCCACTTCAGAACGGAAACAAGAAGGCTGAGGAGAGTCCAAGCATGTAGTGCAAACGCAGCAGAAGTCACATGATTAAAACAGTTCAAATACAGGTTTTGTCTGAATGTGTTTTTATTACAATAGTCCAGGGTTTATTGGAGGTCCTTGCAGGGCATTGTGGGTACTGGAGTCTTTGTTCCTCTACAGACTCAGGCTGAAGTTTAACCTGTTCAAACTGTGGGAGGCTTCTGTCCCCAGGGTTCAACCACATCTGTCCACCTCAGACAGACCCACAGGATCTGTAACCTGTCTGTCCGTCTGTCCATCTGTCTGTCTGTCTGTCCATCCGTCTGTCCATCTATCTGTCTGTCTGTCCATCCGTCTGTCCATCTATCTGTCTGTCTGTCCATCCGTCTGTCCATCTATCTGTCTGTCTGTCCATCCGTCTGTCCATCTGTCTGTCTGTCTGTCCATCTATCTGTCTGTCTGTCTGTCCATCCGTCTGTCTGTCCATCTGTCTGTCCATCCGTCTGTCCATCTATCTGTCTGTCTGTCCATCCGTCTGTCCATCTATCTGTCTGTCTGTCCATCCGTCTGTCCATCTGTCTGTCTGTCTGTCCATCTATCTGTCTGTCTGTCTGTCCATCCGTCTGTCTGTCCATCTGTCTGTCCATCCGTCTGTCCATCTATCTGTCTGTCTGTCCATCCGTCTGTCCATCTATCTGTCCATCTATCTGTCTGTCTGTCCATCCGTCTGTCCATCTGTCCGTCTGTCTATCCATCTATCTGTCTGTCTGTCTGTCTGTCCATCTGTCTGTCTGTCCATCCGTCTGTCCATCTATCTGTCCATCTATCTGTCTGTCTGTCCATCTATCTGTCTGTCTGTCCATCCGTCTGTCCATCTATCTGTCTGTCTGTCCATCCGTCTGTCCATCTGTCTGTCTGTCTGTCCATCTATCTGTCTGTCTGTCTGTCCATCCGTCTGTCTGTCCATCTGTCTGTCCATCCGTCTGTCCATCTATCTGTCTGTCTGTCCATCCGTCTGTCCATCTATCTGTCTGTCTGTCCATCTGTCTGTCCATCTATCTGTCTGTCTGTCCATCCGTCTGTCCATCTGTCCGTCTGTCTATCCATCTATCTGTCTGTCTGTCTGTCCATCTATCTGTCTGTCCATCCGTCCGTCCATCTGTCTGTCCGTCCATCCGTTTGTCCGTCCGTCCATCTGTCCTCAGCTGAATCTCTTCCCTCTCGTTGAACACTTTCTTCCATCCGTCACAAACACTCTGTGTTCACACTCACAGCTGTCGATAACTCGATCTGAGGAATTCGGACGCGGAAACAGCTGGAGGGAAATGGAGCTCCAGACATTTCCTCATCGTATTTGTACTTCCCACAAACGCACGTGCCGACAAAATTCCAAAGATATTTTTTTCTAACTCTGTGACTCAGGGAAATGTACGAGAATTCCAGTGTACCTGAACTGAGACGTATGGAAAAAAAGTCTGTTCTGTTCTAAATGATCAAAATCCCTCCAAAAAAATCCAAAATCCAAAAATAGGACCCAAATCTGGACATGAACTCTGTGTTGGTGTCAGTGCATCAGCTGTGTAAACATGTGGACATGCTCTTCCACAGACTGTAAACAGACTGTGTTCAGGGTGTGGATCCTGCTGGTTCTTCTAATCCACACATGTGGGTTTGGCATCAGCCTGAGTCTCATTCCAGGTTTGGGGTGGAACCCATCGTGTCCACTGGGGTTACATACAGAACCAGAACATTTAAACACTAATAAATCAACAGTGGTCATTCTTGTCAAACACTCTGCCTTGAATATTTACAATTCCCAAAATGCACCTATGACAGAATTAAGAGACATTCAAATAAATCATAGTGTGTAATTTTTGTGTTCTTTTGACCGTGTTACATGTGGAATTATGTATAAAATAATGTGAAATAAGATATAAAAATGTGTTTTATCTGAACAAGTTTCTCTTTTATCTCAGTAAGTATTTCTTTTTTAATAATTAGATAGTTCATAGATGTCAACACTTTCTTTCTGGTATTTCGCTTTTTTTCCCTTCTAAAACACAGATAAAAGTTTCTAGATGATCTGTTGTCTATTATTTTCCTGCTCGGTGGTTAAAGGACCTCATGTTTAGTCTTTTATTCTCTTATTCTCTTCATTTCTCTCATATTAAATTTAACTTACTTAATATGATCTACTTACACAACTTTAAAACCCTCAGACTTCTGCAAATTTAACACCCACTTCATTATTTCATTTATTGTTCCTTCTTTTTGGGGGTTTCCCTTGTTTTTTTCTCTGTAGTTTTAGTCTGATGTTTGTTTCCTGTCTTAACCCTTTCATGCACACTGGTCACTCCAGTGGTCACTCCAGTGGTCACTCCAGTGGTCAGTTCTTCTCCAGTTGTTCTCTTGTATATTCATGGGTTTGGTTGTTTTAGTTCCATATCAGCCAACACAGTGGACACTAATGCACCATCCCATAATAATACACTGTAATTCATCCCATTATTGTAGCTTTGCAGACCAGGCTGATAAACCTGATCTGCACTAACGTGTTAAATCAATTGCTAATTGTTATTAGACTGTAATCAACAGTTTTCTTAATCAAAAAGGTTTTTTTTTTCATATTGTCTCCGTGGAGTGAGTAATAACTAGTATTAGAGTTTGTTAAAGTGTGAGAAAACATCAGATTAGCTGCAGGAAAAATGTTTTTATTTTGTAGTTTTCACACAGTTTATCACTTTCTGATGATGGGGTTTAAATACATGGTGTTTTTGATTCAAAAACTGGTGTCCAGCTGAGTGCACATTTTTGTAACTCTATGAAAAATAGGTTCATAAAAATGTTTTAATCACATTGTTTTTTTCATGCCTAAAAAGGAATAGAAACACTCCAGAAAAAAACTCAGCTAAGGTTCTCATAACTCATGAATGAAAGGGTAAAAAAACCTTGTCTTCAACTGGACAAATATGGTACATTCTCCTTCACACCAGAAAAAAACTATGAATATATTTGATTTAAAAACATGTCTATTCCTATTTTTAAAGTTCAAACTAATACTAGTGATGGAAGCACAGCAGCAGGTTCCAGTTCCACAGCTGAGTGACAGGCAGCAGGACAGCAAGTCCCGCCCTCTGACAGTCTGTCTGTCATTTATTCATTCATTCCTTCCTTCATCTGTTGTATTTGTTCTTCTTGGACCTTCCACTCTCTGTATGTTTTCCTTCTTTCCTGTTTTTCCAGAACCTTCTGTCCACATCCACATGCATGTATTTTGAACCTGGTTCTTTTCTTTCTCTTCTTGGAACCTGAACTAACACCCCCCCCCCCCCCCCCTTTCCTGTTGTCAGGACCCCCCCTTACCTGTTGTCAGGACCCCCCCCCCCCCCCCCCCCCGCTTACCTGTTCTCAGGACCCCCCCCCCCTTACCTGTTGTCAGGACTCCGTGCCCGCTCGGACACTCCGCGTGCCGGCGGCACATCCCGTATGTCTCTTTGAAGAAGTATCCGTCCTTGCACGCGCACTGGCAGTCGCTGCTGGCCGTGCACGCGCTCTTCTCCACCTGGTTGTGCGCGCACACGCCGCAGCGCAGACACTTGGGCACGTAGTTCCACAGCTCCGTGAACGAGCCCGGGGGACAGGTCTCGCACACGGTCTTGCGCGTGGCCGTGCACCGCGCGCGTAAAAAAGTCCCCGGAGGACAGCGGTCACACTCCAGGGTTTTCCCGCTCACCGGGTCCGTGTCCCGGAAGGTGAGCAGCGGGTCCGGGAGGGGCCGAGCCGCGTGCACCAGGAGCAGCAGCAACGGAAGGACGGGCACGAGCGCCTGGAAAAAAAGGCGGGAAACAGATGGACAGGTATGAGCGGACACACACACACACACACACACACACACACACACACACACACACACACACACACACCTGCTGTACTCCCATCAGCCCCTGCGCCTGGGTCCGGACTGAGGCGGACCCGGTGCTCCTTCTGCACATGCGCACACCTGTACCTACCATCATCAGTGTTGGTGCGTAACAGACTGGAGAATGTGCGCTCCTGCCTCCGCGAGCGCGTTTTATAGAAGAGCGCGGGATTATGTCATCACGCTGTCATTTCCCGGGAATCCCCCCCTCCATCTGCACATGTCAGAGACCGGGACCGGGACCAGGGTCCAGGTCTTCATCACCTGAGGGTCCAACAGACCCTCCCATCTGATTTCAGGGCTTTTTTTTTGTTTTATTTTTTACATTTAAACTTCATTTTCCTACATTTTATCACAAATATCTGAACTTTAACTTCTGATATTTTTAAAATAATGTTATTTTTTAATGTTTTCTGTTGTTATTCTTTTGTTTCAGTGTAAAAAAAACAAAACAAAACAAAACAAAACACATGAAAGATGAAAAAAAAAACAGACTTTAGAAATGGAGACAAAATGGAGAAGTAAAAGGACATGTCAGAGCGTGTACTTTTACTTCTATAGCACATGTCAGAGCGTGTACTTTCACTTCTACAGTACACACTTTGACATGTCCTTTATTTAGAGCAAAAAAACAAAAAAACCCAGAAACAATGAATAAACAAACATAATTATTATTATTATTGATAATAACACTACTAATAATCATCATCATCATCGTCTCCATATATGTGGTATTTATTCTGGTGGAAGTGCAGCTGTTGTTTTTATCTTTAATTAAACCCAAACGACTCCTTTTCTCAATATCAGATGTTTTTCATGTTGTTTGACTTAAATGTGTCCTTTTATTTTTTTGACAGACTTACAGAAGCTAAACTTAAAGGTTTATGACTTTACAGGTTTTGTCGCAGCAGAATGTTCCTCTTTTCTTTCTGTTTAATCTTTTTTTTCTGTTTTCTTCCTTCATGTCTGTGTGTTTGGACTGGTCTGCCTCTTCTTCCGTGGTGCGTTCAAGTTCATCCGGTTCAGTGTGTAAACGGCTCCTTCTGCCTTCTCATTCATAAAATAAACCGACTGCATTGATTGGACCGGTTTCGTCTCCATGACGACGCTGCAGGTGGAGGAACCGTCTGTGATTATAGGTTTAGAGTAAATGACTCTGATGCAAACACAAACTGTGGGGAAACCTGCACGTGTGACGCAACTGAAGCCTGAAGTACAAACACTACGCACCGCAGTACGACAGCATTAGGCCGCATCGGAAAAATAACAACACTGACACTACGAGAAAAAAGACGGAATATTAGGAGAATAAAGGCGTAATATTTAGAGAATAAAGTCGTAATTTTAAAAAAGTCAGAATTTAACGAATGTCGTAATTTTATGAGATTAAAGTAGTAATATTTAGAGATAAAAGTCATAATATTTAGAGAATAAATTCATGATAAAAATGTCAGAATTTAAGAAAATAATGTTGCATTTTTATAAGATTAAAGTTGTAACATTTTGAAAATAAATTCTCAATATTGCGATAAAAAAGTCCTCATTTCTAAATCTTAAACCTTAATCCTTGATGACAGTCACTTCTGTTGGAGCAGACGAATAATGCTAATGTGTTGATGGTGGGCGGGGCTAATAGGCTCAGTATTTCGCAGTATTTGCAAAAATTACGACATTGTTCTTGTAATATTGTGGTTTTATTCTCGAAATATGCCGACATTGTTTTCATAATATTACGACTTCGTTTTTGTAAAATTATGACTCTTTTTGTATTTGATTTTATTCTCATAAAATTACAGATTTTATTTTGACATTTTACGATGTTATTCTTGTAGTGACAGTGGTTTTATTTTAAACGCCGTCGTACGATTTCATCAACTAGAGCCATAAACAAAATACCAAATACTCAACGACTGTCATATTTGAACCCTTTAAATGTAAACAAACCATATTTTTTGACACAAAAACGTTTTTTTTAACATTCAACATATATATATATTTTTTAATTGTTTAAAAAATTAAATTTTTTTCTTCCGTTCTTCTGTCTGTGATCGACACCAGTGTTGGTTCCGATCCAACAGTTAAAGATGGAAACTGAACCCAAACATCAGCTGTTGTTTCTGTTCAACACAAAGTGAATTTACAGTAAAGTCCAGACACAAAACAGAACAAAAAGATGAGGAATAAAAGACAGAACCAGAACCACACAGAACCAGAACCAGACCCAGACAGAACCAGAACCAGAGGACAGGTGGATTTCACTGACTCTGTTTCGGATCCTGTTTTTCTTAAATATGAAGATGATCAAATGTTCAGAACAGACAGTGTTGGTCCTGTTCAACTGGACCAACACCGTCATAAAAACCCGTCTGAACCCGGTTCGGTTCTGTTTGGTTCTGCTGCAGCTTTATCTGCTGTTGGTTTGTGTTGGAACGTGTGTCTGGAGCCTTTGGACTGAGTTTGATTTAGTGCATTTATGACTTTCATATGTCAGAACATGTTTTCAGTGCACATTTAAACATGTTCAGATTAATTCCACACAAACAGCTGGGCTTTGGCGCCCTCGTCTGGAGGAAACAGGAAGTTCAGCTTCGACAGAAGAAAAAAAACACTGAAACAGGTTCAATATATATTTATTATTATTATTATTATTATTATGAGAAATAAGTCAGTAAGTTTTTTTTAAGACAAAACAAAAACAGAGACTGATTACATATTCATCATTATACACTGGTGTGCACATACATGCACGCACACCAATATATATGTGTGTGTGTGTGTGTATATATATATATGTGTGTGTGTGTGTGTGTGTGTATATGTGTGTGTGTGTGTGTGTGTGTATATGTGTGTGTGTGTGTGTGTGTGGACCAATCACAGCAGAAGGACAGAGCAAAGGAGGGAGGAGAAGGTGGTAATTTTTGTACAAGTTTCATTCTCGTTATTGTTTATGTTGTTCATATTTGTTGTTTTTTATTCTGTATTTTGTTCATATTTGTTGTTTTTTATTCTGTATTTTGTTCATATTTGTTGTTTTTTATTCTGTATTTTGTTCATATTTGTTGATTTTTATTCTGTATTTTGTTCATATTTGTTGTTTTTATTCTGTTAATTGTGTTTGTGTTTGTCAGATCTTTCCAAACACGTGTAAATGATAAACTGAGGCTGAATATTGGTCCAATGACGCTGATTTTTCTGAACGTTTCAGTTCATGGTCAGTTCCATTTGTTTAAAGTTTTGCAGATTTAAACATTTTCATCCCATGGTTTGTTCTTTTTCACTTTAAAACGTAGACATATGTTTGTATTTGTCATTTTTTATAAGATTATTTGATATTGGTCTGAAAGTGGAACATGAGTCCATGCATTACGCCTTTTTTATTTCTTTTTTTTTGTTAGTTTTTTTAGTGTTTTCTTGAGTCAGTCTCTTCAGACAAATGGAAGAAGAACCACAGATGGTTCATCAACGTCCTGGAATGACCTTTGGGATGCTGACCAGTTTCTGCGCTGACAGCGACACAATTTAAAAAAAACGGTTCGGGAAACCTCAAAAAAACAAAAAAACAACAAAAAAAACCCAACACCACCCATTTCTGTCTGACTAATTACATTGCACTTTCACACTGACTTGGATTCACTTTCTCTCTCTCTGACGTTTTTCTGGATGAAAGAACAGGATTGTGTTTGTTCAGGACCAATGACAAAAACCAAACAGAGGAGGCTTTGTCGACACCGAAAAAAAACCCCACAAACCCTGGAAACACCAACGACAGGAGGAGGTTTGACAGTAAATCCTACGCACTCCGAAAAAAAACAAAAAACAACACTACTGTTGTTTTAAGTCTAACAAAAAACTAAAACTGCAGCAGAAGGAAAAGGTGAAGGTGAAACGAACAAAAAACATCCAAACGCTAAAGAAGAAGAAGAAACAGATCCAGAAGAATGAAGATTAAACTGAACAATCTATGAACTAACAAAAAAATGAATAACAAATAAAATGATCAAATTATTAGGTAAAAATGAAGAAAACAAACAAAAAAGGAACAAAATAGTGAATAAAATGAAAAAAAGGGGATAAACCTAAACTCCACATTTTCTAAAACTTCATTTAAAATCTGTGACATAAACGGAACTAAAATAAACATCCACAATTCAGCAGTAAAATAATGAAAAATAACCAAAAATTCAACAAAAATTAACAAAAAGAATGAATAAAAGAAACTAAATGATCAATAAATCAACAAAATATCCAATAAAAGAAAAGAAATAATCGAATAAAATGAACAAAATAATTAATAAATAAAAAACAACTTTATAAAATGAAAAAATAATCAATAAAAGACACAAAATCAATAAATCAACAAAACACTCCATAAAATGAACATATTAATCAATAAAACAAACATTTAAATATTTTGTGTTGACCCCTAGTTTCTGTTTTGTATCGTCTGTTGATAAAACAAAAATAAAGTGTGTGTGTGTGTATATATATATATATATATATATATATATATATATATATATATATATATATATACACACACACACAGTACAGGCCAAAAGTTTGGACACACCTTCTCATTCTTCACATTTTCTTTATTTTCATGACTATTTTCATTGTAGATTCTCACTGAAGGCATCAAAACTATGAATGAACACATGTGGAATTATGTACTTAACAAAAAAGTGTGAAATAACTGAAAACATCTCTTATATTCTAGATTCTTCAAAGTATCCACCCTTAGCTCTGATGACTGCCTTGCACACCCTTGGCATTCTCTTGATGAGCTTCCAGAGGTAGTCACCTGAAATGGTTTCCACTTCATAGCTGTGCCTTGTCAGGGTTACTTAGTGGAATTTCTTGCCTTATTGATGGGGTTGGGACCATCAGTTGTGTTGTGCAGAAGTCAGGTTGATGCACAGCTGACAGCCCTATTGGACAACTGTTAGAATGCATATTATGGCGAGAACCAATCAGCTAAGTAAAGACAAACGAGTGGCCATCATTACTTTAAGAAATGAAGGTCAGTCAGTCTAGAAAATTTCAAAAACTTTGAATGTGTCCCCAAGTGCAGTCGCAAAAACCATCAAGCGCTCCAACCAAACCGGCTCACATGAGGACCGCCCCAGGAAAGGAAGACCAAGAGTCACCTCTGATGCTGAAGATAAGTTCATCTGAGTCACCAGCCTCAGAAATCGCAAATTAACAGCAGCTCAGATTAGAGACCAGATGAATACCACACAGAGCTCTAGCAGCAGACACATCTCTACAACAACTGTTAAGAGGAGACTGCGTGAATCAGGCCTTCATGGTCAAACAGCTGCTAGGAAACCACTGCTCAGGAGAGGCAACAAACACAAGAGATTTATTTGGGCCAAGAAACCCAAGGAATGGACATTAGACCAGTGGAAATCTGTGCTTTGGTCTGATGAGTCCAAATTTCAGATCTTTGGATCCAACCGCCGTGTCTTTGTGCGACGCAGAAAAGGTGAACGGATGGATGCTACATGCCTGGTTCCCACCGTGAAGCATGGAGGGGGAGGTGTGATGGTGTGGGGGTGCTTTGCTGGTGACGCTGTTGGGGATTTATTCAAGATTGAAGGCAACCTGAATCAGCATGGCTACCACAGCATCCTGCAGTGACATGCCATTCCATCCGGTCTGCGTTTAGTTGGACCATCATTTATGTTTCAACAGGACAATGACCCCAAACACACCTCCAGGCTGTGTGAGGGATATTTGACCAAGAAGGAGAGTGATGGAGTGCTGCGCCAGATGACCTGGCCTCCACAGTCACCGGACCTGAACCCAATCCAGATGGTTTGGGGTGAGCTGGACCGCAGAGTGAAGGCAAAAGGGCCAACAAGTGCTAAGCATCTGTGGGAACTTCTTCAAGACTGTTAGGAAACCATTTCAGGTGACTACCTCTGGAAGCTCATCAAGAGAATGGCAAGAGTGTGTAAAACAGTCATCAGAGCTAAGGGTGGATACTTTGAAGAAACTAGAATATAAGAGATGTTTTCAGTTATTTCACACTTTTTTGTTAAGTACATAATTCCACATGTGTTCATTCATAGTTTTGATGCCTTCAGTGAGAATCTACAATGAAAATAGTCATGAAAATAAAGAAAATGTGAAGAATGAGAAGGTGTGTCCAAACTTTTGGCCTGTACTGTATATAAAACAATAAATTTAAAATAAACAAAAATGCTGCATTTTCTGTGTTTTTCAATTTAAATTCTCCATTTTTTCTTTCATTTCTGTGCTAACATGCACCTACAATTCTGCTTTCTATTCTATTCTATTCTATTCTATTCTATTCTATTCTATTCTATTTTAATATAACCATAGTTTTTTCCTCCTTTTCACACATTACTATAGTTGTTGTTTTTCGTGTCGGTGAAACCTCAACGAACGGTTAAAAACAGGACGTCATGGAAACCGGAGCGGCGCCATGGAAACGATGTCACAGCGGCTGCACATGCACCTTTACGACTACATTTATACTTTAATGAGCTTTTAAGGGTTTGAGCTGATTTAGTGGATGAGTGAGTGGATTTAAAAGGACGATTTAATGACTGAGATCGAAACTACGGGGGGGGGGGGACTGTAGGGTAAATAATGTTTTTTTAATAATGTTTGGGCTCCGTCTACATGAATTAACTGCCTGGATTGAAAACAGCATGATGAAAATGGAGCAAAATAATGAAAAAAATGAACAAAACCAAACGAAAATGGAGCAAAATAATGAAAAAAAAAAAAGAATAAAACTGAATCAAAATGGAAAAAATGAGCAAAAATGGAGCAAAATAATGAAAAAAATGAAAGAAACCTAACAAAAATGGAGCAAAATAATAATAAAAAAAATAAAAAACTGAACCAAAATGGAGCAAAATGAAAAAAATGAACGAAAATGGAGCCAAATAATGAAAAAAATGAACAAAACCGAACGAAAATGGAGCAAAATAATGAGAGAAAGGAACACAACCAAATGAAAATGGAGCAAAATGAAAAAAAATGAACGAAACCCGAATGAAAATCGAAAATAAAAAGAACAAAACTGAACCAAAATGGACTTGTAGTTCCTTGTTTAGTTGTAGTTTAGTGTTTTGGAGGTTAAAATCTGCATGAGATGGAAACACAACAGTGTGTGAAGTAACGACACAATAACAACAGCAGATTTGACCAAAATTATAGATAAAAAAACAGACTGAAAAGTGTCACATGTGCGTCAACAGTCGACAGAAAACGCTGTCCTGTTTCTTTCGGCTGATTTTCACCTGATCCTCTGTTGTTGTTTTTTTAACTGATGCAGGTTCCGTTCCCTCCAGCCTTCGTCTGAAACAGAAGCAGGTTCTAAACCTCAGACCTGCTTTCATCAGCGTCTACATGAAGCTCAGACGCTGCAGCTCCTCAGGCTCAAACATTCCCCTTTCCAGAAAATCCCCTGGTCCCTGAACGTCTCATCGTGCGTCCCCCTCCCTCTGAATAAATGAACTGCTTTGATTGGAAACAGCCTGATGCAACTGTTTCCAGACACATTTGTACTGTATTTGTCTTCAATGGGACGTCCTCTGAAGTGGACGGTGTTACCGGTTTTCTGTTTTCAGTTCTGCTGTGGAACGCTCGTCCCCCACAGAACACGTTGGGGGGGTCTGTGGAGGTTCAAAGCGTCCGGCGGCGTCATCCGTCCTCAAACCTAAACACAGTGTCGTCACGTTGACACAACCGCGTTAACGTCACCCTGAACGATCCCATCCACTGCAGCTTTTCCCTAAAGTGGAAAAACTCTGTCGCTCCGTTTCCACCCACGCTCAGGCGACAGAAGCATTAAGAGCTTAATGTTCGGATACGGTTACCCGGCAACCACCTGAACCCACCACAAAAGACCAAGACCAAACAAAAGAATGAACAAAAATGAACAAAACCAAGCGAAAATGGAGCAGAACATGAAAAAAATTAACAAAACTGAACGAAAATCAAGCAAAATAATGAAAAAATGAACAAGACTGAATGAAAATGGAGCAAATTTGGAAAAAAATCAACAAAACCTGATGAAAATGGAGGAAAGTAAGGAAGAAAATGAACAACCAAATGAAAATGGAGGAAAATAATGAAAAAAAATTATTGAAACTGAATGAAAATGGAGGAAAATTATGAAAAAAATTAATAAAACAGAATGAAAATGGAGCAAAATAATGAAAAAAATGAACAAGATTGAATGAAAATGGAGCAAATTTTGAAAAAAAATCAACAAAACCTGATGAAAATGGAGGAAAGTAAGGAAGAAAATGAACAACCAAATGAAAATGGAGGAAAATAATGAAAAAAAATTATTGAAACTGAATGAAAATGGAGGAAAATTATGAAAAAAATTAATAAAACAGAATGAAAATGGAGCAAAATAATGAAAAAAATGAACAAGACTGAATGAAAATGGAGCAAATTTGGAAAAAAATCAACAAAACCTGATGAAAATGGAGGAAAGTAAGGAAGAAAATGAACAACCAAATGAAAATGGAGGAAAATAATGAAAAAAAGAATGAAAATGGAGCAAAATAATGAAAAAAATGAATGAAAATGGAACAAAATAATGAAAAAAATGAACGAAAATGGAACAAAATAATGAAAAAAATGAACAAAACTGAATGAAAATAGAGGAAAACACTGAAAAAACTGAACGAACCCTTCAAAGCTAACAGTTCTTGTCGCAGAAACAGGAGGATAAATTCGTACTTACCGATCTTCGACGTTCCGAACATTAAAGCCAGACTTGACACATTCTCAACTCTTGATTTTCTTCTTTAATCGTCTAAAAGTGCAAACGCTGTGATCTGATACTGAACCCATTTTCTTCATTTGGAGTCCAAAAAGTCAACGTTCAGCTTTGATTGGTTTGTTCAGGATGAAAAGTATCAAAATAAAACCCTGGTGAAACTAAAGCCTTAAATACTCAACAATCAGTGAATTTAATACGATTAGAAAAAACTTCCTCAAATCAAACTGACATGACTAAATAAATACGTGTGCAGGTCGGTGGGCGTGGCCCAGTTTGGTCAAATCCGTCTGATTGGTCGCTCTCTCCGTCAGTCGACGACGCGTGTCACTGTTTTGGGTGAATGGCAGCGGTGGGGCGGGCCTTCAGCCGCAGCAGCTCAGGGATTGGTCGCCCGCTGTCCTGGTAGAAGTCCAGTCCTGTGATCCACTCCACGTCCCGCACTCGTGATTGGTGGAACCACATGAGCTGCTCCACCCAATCAGCTTCAGCCTCTGAGCTCTGAAACACACACACACACACACCTGGACTCAGCGGTGTCACCACTAAACCCGGGTCACTAGGACTGGACCGGACCGGACCCTCTGGTGGAACCGTTTTGGACCACGGGCCGTATGTTTGACACCTGTGCTTAACCTTTAGAGGTCCACGGTCACGGTTAAATATTTGAGTCGAGTTTTAATTTATTACAATTTTATTTTCTATTCCTACTATTTGGAACCAGTAATGACTTTTAAAGTCTTTGAAAAGGTTCGTTAAACATCTGTGTGTACGCAGACAAATGTGTTTCTTTATTCAATTAAAAAGAACAGTTTTGCAACCGAAAAAGATCTGAGAGCAAACGACAGTCAGTGGCCCTCAAACACACATCCGTTTACTCAGAAACCACTCCTCTTTGCTTGTGAGTTAAAAACTTTTGCTTCCGACTTGAAAAGTTCTGATTGAAACTCACTCCTCTGTTTGCAACTTCAAAAGTTTTGCTGGTGAATTTAACTGCACTTAATGGGCGTGGCCTATGCCGATGGATGAGAGAAGAGTTTCTATTGGTGGGTTTGACCTGGCTCCAGCTTCTGCCTTAAAGCCACTTCTGTTGTGTTGGGTCCTGACAGGCTCAGGTCAGCAGCTCTTCAACCATTCTCCTTTTCAGGCACCGTGTTTTCTGGGGTTCCCTACGTCGCATCCCGACCGGATCCCAGCTCACCTCGGACCCAGTCCGAGGTGAGCTGGGATCCAGTCCCAGCTCATCACACAAACAGAACCACAGAGAAACAGAACCACAGAGAAACAGAACCACACACAAACAGAACCACACACAAACAGAACCACAGATAAACAGAACCACAGAGAAACAGAACCACACACAAACAGAACCACAGATAAACAGAACCACAGAGAAACAGAACCACACACAAACAGAACCACACACAAACAGAACCACAGATAAACAGAACCACAGAGAAACAGAACCACACACAAACAGAACCACACACAAACAGAACCACAGATAAACAGAACCACAGATAAACAGAACCACAGACAAACAGAACCACAGATAAACAGAACCACACACAAACAGAACCACACACAAACAGAACCACAGATAAACAGAACCACACACAAACAGAACCACACATAAACAGAACCACAGAGAAACAGAACCACACACAAACAGAACCACACACAAACAGAACCACACATAAACAGAACCACAGATAAACAGAACCACACACAAACAGAACCACAGATAAACAGAACCACACACAAACAGAACCACACACAAACAGAACCACAGATAAACAGAACCACAGATAAACAGAACCACACACAAACAGAACCACAGATAAACAGAACCACAGATAAACAGAACCACACACAAACAGAACCACACACAAACAGAACCACAGATAAACAGAACCACAGATAAACAGAACCACAGACAAACAGAACCACAGATAAACAGAACCACACACAAACAGAACCACAGATAAACAGAACCACACACAAACAGAACCACACACAAACAGAACCACAGATAAACAGAACCACACACAAACAGAACCACACATAAACAGAACCACACACAAACAGAACCACACACAAACAGAACCACAGACAAACAGAACCACAGATAAACAGAACCACAGAGAAACAGAACCACACACAAACAGAACCACAGATAAACAGAACCACACACAAACAGAACCACACACAAACAGAACCACAGATAAACAGAACCACAGACAAACAGAACCACAGATAAACAGAACCACAGAGAAACAGAACCACACACAAACAGAACCACAGATAAACAGAACCACACACAAACAGAACCACACACAAACAGAACCACAGATAAACAGAACCACACACAAACAGAACCACACACAAACAGAACCACACATAAACAGAACCACAGATAAACAGAACCACACACAAACAGAACCACACACAAACAGAACCACAGATAAACAGAACCACAGATAAACAGAACCACACACAAACAGAACCACACACAAACAGAACCACAGATAAACAGAACCACAGATAAACAGAACCACAGACAAACAGAACCACAGATAAACAGAACCACAGATAAACAGAACCACAGATAAACAGAACCACACATAAACAGAACCACACACAAACAGAACCACAGATAAACAGAACCACACACAAACAGAACCACACACAAACAGAACCACAGACAAACAGAACCACAGATAAACAGAACCACACATAAACAGAACCACACACAAACAGAACCACACACAAACAGAACCACAGATAAACAGAACCACACACAAACAGAACCACACATAAACAGAACCACACACAAACAGAACCACAGATAAACAGAACCACACACAAACAGAACCACACATAAACAGAACCACACACAAACAGAACCACACATAAACAGAACCACACACAAACAGAACCACAGATAAACAGAACCACACACAAACAGAACCACACACAAACAGAACCACAGATAAACAGAACCACAGACAAACAGAACCACAGATAACAGAACCACAGAGAAACAGAACCACACACAAACAGAACCACACACAAACAGAACCACACATAAACAGAACCACACACAAACAGAACCACAGATAAACAGAACCACACACAAACAGAACCACACACAAACAGAACCACAGATAAACAGAACCACACACAAACAGAACCACAGATAAACAGAACCACACACAAACAGAACCACAGATAAACAGAACCACACACAAACAGAACCACACACAAACAGAACCACAGATAAACAGAACCACACACAAACAGAACCACACACAAACAGAACCACAGATAACAGAACCACACACAAACAGAACCACACACAAACAGAACCACAGATAAACAGAACCACACACAAACAGAACCACAGATAAACAGAACCACACACAAACAGAACCACACACAAACAGAACCACAGATAAACAGAACCACACACAAACAGAACCACACACAAACAGAACCACAGATAAACAGAACCACACACAAACAGAACCACACACAAACAGAACCACAGAGAAACAGAACCACACACAAACAGAACCACACACAAACAGAACCACACACAAACAGAACCACAGATAAACAGAACCACACACAAACAGAACCACAGATAAACAGAACCACACACAAACAGAACCACACACAAACAGAACCACACACAAACAGAACCACAGATAAACAGAACCACAGACAAACAGAACCACAGATAAACAGAACCACACACAAACAGAACCACACACAAACAGAACCACAGATAAACAGAACCACAGACAAACAGAACCACAGATAAACAGAACCACAGAGAAACAGAACCACACACAAACAGAACCACACACAAACAGAACCACACATAAACAGAACCACACACAAACAGAACCACAGATAAACAGAACCACACACAAACAGAACCACACACAAACAGAACCACAGATAAACAGAACCACACACAAACAGAACCACACACAAACAGAACCACAGATAAACAGAACCACACACAAACAGAACCACAGATAAACAGAACCACACACAAACAGAACCACACACAAACAGAACCACAGATAAACAGAACCACACACAAACAGAACCACACACAAACAGAACCACAGATAAACAGAACCACACACAAACAGAACCACACACAAACAGAACCACAGATAAACAGAACCACACACAAACAGAACCACAGATAAACAGAACCACACACAAACAGAACCACACACAAACAGAACCACAGATAAACAGAACCACACACAAACAGAACCACACACAAACAGAACCACAGATAAACAGAACCACACACAAACAGAACCACACACAAACAGAACCACAGAGAAACAGAACCACACACAAACAGAACCACACACAAACAGAACCACACACAAACAGAACCACAGATAAACAGAACCACACACAAACAGAACCACAGATAAACAGAACCACACACAAACAGAACCACAGATAAACAGAACCACAGTTTGTCATGTCTTTTATGTGTGTGATTGTCTGTCAACTCACCATATATTTTTTAATGGTATTTTTTTTTTTTTTTTAATCAGTTACTAGAAATTCCAGGCGACCCCACGTGGGGTCCCGACCCAAAGGCTGAAAAACACTGCTGTAGACCGTACTGAAAGAGAAATTCAGGTTCTCAGGAAAATCGCCGCTTATCAATTAATTGTTAATCGATCAATAAGGTCAACCAAGTAATGATTAACGGATTAATGGATAATTTGCATTCCTAATGTGAACCCTTTAAATAAATGGACAGTGTAATGTTTTATAAATGAATCGTGTGCATCACAGTGTGTTGTGTTTTTTTTTTGGTTTTTTTGCTGGATTGGACAAATGCAGGTAATTTGAGGTTTAAAGGGTTAGAAATCCCCGTCTGTGTCAGAGTCTGGAGGAGCAGTCTGATGAACGGTCCTTCTGTCTGTCTTCTGTCTTATTTGTCCACCCACCACTGTGACACAGTCTGAGGTTTGTCACCAAACCGACAGTAACCCCCCGGTCGTCCACTGTTCATGGTCCAAACACCCACCCAGACAAACCACCGCTGGTCAGGTCACACAAACAGAAAAACCACAAACACACACTGGAAAAGCTTCATTTCATTCAGCCGTCTGTGCAGGCTGTCATTGTTCTGGTGGTGGTTTTTCTGGGTTCAGTTCTTCTGAACACATTCTGTCTTCCATCCCACACACACTTGTTCAGTTCTGATCACTTCCTTTGAACTGAACAAGCGTGTGTTGGATGAGTCTGAATGTTTTCAGAAGAGCTGACCCGGTCCAGTTGAACCCAGAACCACAGACACTCATGTCCGTCCTGTTCTTTGTGTTCTCAGCGCTGCAGTTGGATGTGCTTCTGTTCTCTGGTTTGTCCAGTTCATGAAGTCAAACCACTGAGTGAACCAACACAGAGGTTCAACTGCTTCATGTGGACGCAGTCACTCTGACACTACACTGAAAAAAAAGGATGTGATGGTGGAGCAGTATTTATGACGTGAACTGTCACAACTTTTATTTTCTAACTGTAAACAAAAGTGAACAAAAATGGAGCAAAATAATGAAAGAAATGAACAAAACCCAACGAAAATGGAGCAAAATAATGAAAGAAAGGAACAAAACAGAACAAAAATCGAGCAAAATAATGAAAGAAATGAACTAAACCCAACGAAAATGGAGCAAAATAATGAAAGAAAGGAACAAAACAGAACAAAAATCGAGCAAAATAATGAAAGAAATGAACTAAACCCAACGAAAATGGAGCAAAATAATGAAAGAAAGGAACAAAACAGAACAAAAATCGAGCAAAATAATGAAAGAAATGAACAAAACCCAACGATAATGGAGCAAAATAATGAAAGAAAGGAACAAAACAGAACAAAAATCGAGCAAAATAATGAAAGAAATGAACAAAACCCAACGAAAATGGAGCAAAATAATGAAAGAAAGGAACAAAACAGAACAAAAATCGAGCAAAATAATGAAAGAAATGAACTAAACCCAACGATAATGGAGCAAAATAATGAAAGAAAGGAACAAAACAGAACAAAAATCGAGCAAAATAATGAAAGAAATGAACAAAACCCAACGAAAATGGAGCAAAATAATGAAAGAAAGGAACAAAACAGAACAAAAATCGAGCAAAATAATGAAAGAAATGAACTAAACCCAACGAAAATGGAGCAAAATAATGAAAGAAAGGAACAAAACGGAACGAAAATTGAGCAAAATAATGAAAAAAATGAAGAAAACTGAATGAAAATCAAGCAAAATAATGAAAAAAGGAACAAAACTGAATGAAAATGGAGCAAAATAATGAAAAAAATGAACAAAGCCTGACAAAAATGGAGAAAAAAAAGGAGAAAAAAATTAACAAAACCGAAAGAAAATAGAAAAAATTAAAGAAAACCAAATGAAAATGGAGCAAAAATAATGACAAAAATGAACAAAAATTAAGCAAAATAATGAAAAAAAAATGAACAAAACTGAACAGAGATTGTCAAAGATGTTTTGGTGTAGTAATATTTATCAGGTCAACTGTCACAACTTTTATTTTCTAATTGTAAATATCAGTGAGAACTGGAATTATTCAAGTAAAACTAAATATGTCATTGGTGTAATAAATAAATTAAGTTGTATTCTGTATTTTCACATAATATTCAAAGGTGATAGTCGTTACACACAAACCTAGAAATACCAAGAAAGTTTTAATAGACTATTTAAACTGCAGAACAAATATGAACAATGTTGTGTAAATGTTACTTATATATTGTCCATTAATAAAAGTTAGAAAAAGTATTGGAGCGAGACACACTGATCGTACTGGGGGCAGTTTGTGCTGAGTCACGTGACTCATGTAGTTTACAGTGTCACTGAGTCATGTGACGGTGCACTACCTTGCAGGTTGTAAATATTGCTTGCTTATTTATGTTCTGTGGTTCTATGACTCAGTGTCTGTTCTATGTTCTGTGGTTCTATGACTCAGTGTCTGTTCTATGTTCTGTGGTTCTATGACTCGGTGTCAGTTCTATGTTCTGTGGTTCTATGACCCGGTGTCTGTTCTATGTTCTGTGGTTCTATGACCCGGTGTCTGTTCTATGTTCTGTGGTTCTATGACCCGGTGTCTGTTCTATGTTCTGTGGTTCTATGACCCGGTGTCTGTTCTATGTTCTGTGGTTCTATGACTCAGTGTCTGTTCTATGTTCTGTGGTTCTATGACTCAGTGTCTGTTCTATGTTCTGTGGTTCTATGACTCAGTGTCTGTTCTATGTTCTGTGGTTCTATGACCCGGTGTCTGTTCTATGTTCTGTGGTTCTATGACCCGGTGTCTGTTCTATGTTCTGTGGTTCTATGACTCAGTGTCTGTTCTATGTTCTGTGGTTCTATGACCCGGTGTCTGTTCTATGTTCTGTGGTTCTATGACTCGGTTTCAGTTCTATGTTCTGTGGTTCTATGACTCAGTGTCTGTTCTATGTTCTGTGGTTCTATGACTCGGTGTCAGTTCTATGTTCTGTGGTTCTATGACTCAGTGTCTGTTCTATGTTCTGTGGTTCTATGACTCAGTGTCTGTTCTATGTTCTGTGGTTCTATGACTCAGTGTCTGTTCTATGTTCTGTGGTTCTATGACCCGGTGTCTGTTCTATGTTCTGTGGTTCTATGACCCGGTGTCTGTTCTATGTTCTGTGGTTCTATGACTCAGTGTCTGTTCTATGTTCTGTGGTTCTATGACCCGGTGTCTGTTCTATGTTCTGTGGTTCTATGACCCGGTGTCTGTTCTGTGGTTCTATGACCCGGTGTCTGTTCTATGTTCTGTGGTTCTATGACCCGGTGTCTGTTCTATGTTCTGTGGTTCTATGACTCAGTGTCTGTTCTATGTTCTGTGGTTCTATGACCCGGTGTCTGTTCTATGTTCTGTGGTTCTATGACTCAGTGTCTGTTCTATGTTCTGTGGTTCTATGACTCAGTGTCTGTTCTATGTTCTGTGGTTCGATGACTCGGTGTCTGTTCTATGTTCTGTGGTTCTATGACTCAGTGTCTGTTCTATGTTCTGTGGTTCGATGACTCGGTGTCTGTTCTATGTTCTGTGGTTCTATGACTCAGTGTCTGTTCTATGTTCTGTGGTTCTATGACTCGGTGTCAGTTCTATGTTCTGTGGTTCTATGACTCGGTGTCTGTTCTATGTTCTGTGGTTCTATGACCCGGTGTCTGTTCTATGTTCTGTGGTTCTATGACCCGGTGTCTGTTCTATGTTCTGTGGTTCTATGACCCGGTGTCTGTTCTATGTTCTGTGGTTCTATGACCCGGTGTCTGTTCTATGTTCTGTGGTTCTATGACTCAGTGTCTGTTCTATGTTCTGTGGTTCTATGACTCAGTGTCTGTTCTATGTTCTGTGGTTCTATGACCCGGTGTCTGTTCTATGTTCTGTGGTTCTATGACCCGGTGTCTGTTCTATGTTCTGTGGTTCTATGACCCGGTGTCTGTTCTATGTTCTGTGGTTCTATGACCCGGTGTCTGTTCTATGTTCTGTGGTTCTATGACTCGGTGTCTGTTCTATGTTCTGTGGTTCTATGACTCAGTGTCTGTTCTATGTTCTGTGGTTCTATGACTCAGTGTCTGTTCTATGTTCTGTGGTTCTATGACTCAGTGTCTGTTCTATGTTCTGTGGTTCTATGACCCGGTGTCTGTTCTATGTTCTGTGGTTCTATGACCCGGTGTCTGTTCTATGTTCTGTGGTTCTATGACTCAGTGTCTGTTCTATGTTCTGTGGTTCTATGACCCGGTGTCTGTTCTATGTTCTGTGGTTCTATGACTCGGTTTCAGTTCTATGTTCTGTGGTTCTATGACTCAGTGTCTGTTCTATGTTCTGTGGTTCTATGACTCGGTGTCAGTTCTATGTTCTGTGGTTCTATGACTCAGTGTCTGTTCTATGTTCTGTGGTTCTATGACTCAGTGTCTGTTCTATGTTCTGTGGTTCTATGACCCGGTGTCTGTTCTATGTTCTGTGGTTCTATGACCCGGTGTCTGTTCTATGTTCTGTGGTTCTATGACTCAGTGTCTGTTCTATGTTCTGTGGTTCTATGACCCTGTGTCTGTTCTATGTTCTGTGGTTCTATGACCCGGTGTCTGTTCCGTGGTTCTATGACCCGGTGTCTGTTCTATGTTCTGTGGTTCTATGACCCGGTGTCTGTTCTATGTTCTGTGGTTCTATGACTCAGTGTCTGTTCTATGTTCTGTGGTTCTATGACCCGGTGTCTGTTCTATGTTCTGTGGTTCTATGACCCGGTGTCTGTTCTATGTTCTGTGGTTCTATGACTCAGTGTCTGTTCTATGTTCTGTGGTTCTATGACCCGGTGTCTGTTCTATGTTCTGTGGTTCTATGACTCAGTGTCTGTTCTATGTTCTGTGGTTCTATGACCCGGTGTCTGTTCTATGTTCTGTGGTTCTATGACCCGGTGTCTGTTCTGTGGTTCTATGACCCGGTGTCTGTTCTATGTTCTGTGGTTCTATGACTCCTGTTCTGTCTATAGTGGACAGTATCTGAGTGAACTGAAGGAATATTTCAGTTCGTCTCCAGGACTGGACGCTGTGTGCTGCTGTCACACAGTCTGGGCTGGTTTAAACATGTGCAGTTTCATTAAAGGAAATACCACAGTCTTTTCATTAGTGTGTGGTGTAATGGGATCTGTGTAGTGTAACTACTGTTCACTCTCCTGTAACTGTACTCTACCAGAACGTCACAGTATTTAAGAATTACCTTGAAAAGCCGTTAGCAAGCAATACAATTCATTTTCAAAACATACATTCCGTCTGACTATGTATTTAGGACTCAAAACACCTGCTATGAAAATAGATGAATATCTCTGGAATGTTCTTTTAGAAGCAGGGAAAAAAGCAATAACAAAAAACAGGATGGTAGAAGATGAACCAACTGTTCAGCAATGGGTCCAAATAACCAGGATATTTACAAAATGGGAAAAAAATCACCATCAGCATTAATCTAAAATTAGAAAAAATACTCATCAAACATTGGGAAAAAAGAAAGACCAGAGACAATATTAGGCGAACACTTCATGTGATTAACCATACACAAAAAAACCAAGAACAGGCAGGTATACTAGGTCTAGACGCCCAAAAAGCATCTGATACAGTCGACTGAGCTTTCCTATATAATGTACTCTCACGATTCAACTTCTCAGACACTTTTCTAAATACCATACGAAGACTTTATAATCATCCAGTGGGGAAAATCAAAATAAACGGGGGCTTAACTGAACCAATTAAGATGAAGCAAGGGTGTAGACAAGGCTGTAATCTTTCACCACTTCTCTTCAGTATATTTATCGAGCCTCTGGCAAAATGGATCAGGCAAAATCCGAAAATACATGGTGTATTGGTAAATAAAATGCAACAAAAGATAGCCCTTTTCGCAGATGATGCTTTGATTTACCTGGCAAAACCCTGCGAATCTCTCCCTGAACAACATAAAATCCTAACAGACTTCGGCAAAGTTTCAGGACGTAAGTTAAATTCCCGTAAATCTCAGGTATTGGCGTTCAATTATTCACCCGATTTGTTAATCAGAGAACATTTTAAAATAAACTGGAGCATGGAATCAATCTCATATTTGGGAATTGAGATTCCAAAAGATGTAAACAACCTAATCTCAACTAACTATGATCCTTTAATGACCAAAATTAAAACTGATTTAAACAGATGGAATCTGATCCCCTACCTAGGACTAACACAAAGGATAGATGCAATAACGATGATTGTATTGCCCAAATTGCTATACCTTTTTCAGACAATACCAGCTGAACCTAACAAAACTATGTTTCAGGAAATTGATAAATGGGTTTCTAGATTCATATGGCAAGAAAAGAAACCCAGAATTAAATATAAAACCTTCCAAGACACAAAACAGCATTTGCAAATTCAGCATTCTCCTGTGTGTCCATGCGACAGTGGAACACATGACCAACAGAACTACGAACAATTACAAACGATCACACATTCTCCAGCACGGTGAAAAAACCACTACTGTCAAACCAAACCTGTCGACATAATGGAATGTGATGTAAACATGTTTAGAGTGTGTGAGACAGACTGCACTGCAGTGGGACAAGAGTGAATGGACAGATGGGAATGAATATTTTACATAGATGGAGTTAGAAATAGGCATTTTTTACTGCTTTAATTAATGTCTGTTTTTTAGCGCTAACATCAGCCTGAACAGGGACTACAGGTGGAAATGAGCACCAGTGCCACAACCTGGTCCACTACATCTGTCCTTTTTAAGGTTCATGTATATTGTGCATTGTTCCTGTCTAAATAAAGAAATAAAATGAAAAAATGAATGTGGAACTGAACTAAAATGAATCTGACACCCCTGATATGGAGTAAATGTCCTCTAAAATTAACCTGGATTTGAAACAGAGGACAGAAAACTAATACAGGATCAAAAACTAATTAATCTGAGCAAAAAAAAAAAATTTCCATTTTGAATGTCTGGGGTCGACAGAAATGTGTGACGTTAAAATGGGGTCAGGAGTAAAAAAAAAAGGTTGGAACCAGTGGACTAATGTGAACGGAAGAGGTTGTGTCTCTTATGCTTCAATTAAAAAAAAAAATCCAAAAAAATTGTCAAAAATTCAAAAATCGAAATTTCTCTAAACACTTCACACATTTTGTCGACAATATTCCAAGGAAAATCCATCTAAACTGTGCAGCTCATAAACTGGGGTGTATAAACTGAGGGTGTATAAACTGGGGTGTGTAAACTGGGTGTATAAACTGGGTGTATAAACTGAGGGTGTATAATCTGGGTGTATAAACTGAGGGTGTATAAACTGAGGGTGTATAAACTGGGTGTATAAACTGGGTGTATAAAATGAGGGTGTATAAACTGGGTGTATAAACTGGGGTGTATAAACTAAGGGTGTATAAACTGGGGGTGTATAAACTGAGGGTGTATAAACTGGGTGTATAAACTGAGTGTATAAACTGGGTGTATAAACTGAGTGTATAAAGTGAGGGTGTATAAACTGGGTGTATAAACTGGGGGTGTATAAACTGGGGGTGTATAAACTGAGTGTATAAACTGGGGTGTGTAAACTGGGTGTATAAACTGAGGGTGTATAAACTGGGTGTATAAACTGGGGTGTATAAACTGAGGGTGTATAAACTGGGGTGTATAAACTGAGGGTGTATAAACTGAGAGTATAAACTGGGGATGTATAAACTGGGGGTGTATAAACTGGGGGTGTATAAACTGAGGGTGTATAAACTGGGTGTATAAACTGGGGGTGTATAAACTGGGGGTGTATAAACTGGGGTGTATAAACTGGGTGTATAAACTGAGGGTGTATAAACTGGGGGTGTATAAACTGGGTGTATAAACTGGCGGTGTATAAACTGGGGTGTATAAATTGGGTGTATAAACTGGGGTGTATAAACTGGGTGTATAAACTGGGGTGTATAAACTGAGAGTATAAACTGGGGGTGTATAAACAGAGTATAAACTGAGAGTATAAACTGAGGGTGTATAAACTGGGGGTGTATAAACTGAGGGTGTATAAACTGGGGGTGTATAAACTGGGTGTATAAACTGGGGGTGTATAAACTGAGGGTGTATAAACTGAGAGTATAAACTGGGGGTGTATAAACTGGGGGTGTATAAACTGAGAGTATAAACTGAGGGTGTATAAACTGGGGGTGTATAAACTGAGGGTGTATAAACTGGGGGTGTATAAACTGGGTGTATAAACTGGGGGTGTATAAACTGGGTGTATAAACTAAGTGTATAAACTGGGGGTGTATAAACTGAGTGTATAAACTGGGGGTGTATAAACTGGGGTGTATAAACTGGGATGTATAAATTGGGTGTATAAACTGGGGTGTATAAACTGGGTGTATAAACTGGGGTGTGTAAACTGGGGTGTATAAACTGGGGGTGTATAAATCGGGGGTGTATAAACTGAGGGTGTATAAACTGGGTGTATAAACTGGGGTGTATAAACTGGGTGCATAAACTGGGTGTATAAACTGGGGGTGTATAAACCGGGGGTGTATAAACTGAGCGTGTATAAACTGGGTGTATAAACTGGGGATGTATAAACTGGGGGTGTATAAACTGAGTGTATAAACTGGGATGTATAAACTGGGGGTGTATAAACTGGGGGTGTATAAACTGAGGGTGTATAAACTGGGTGTATAAACTGAGTGTATAAACTGGGGGTGTATAAACTGAGTGTATAAACTGGGGGTGTACAAACTGGGGGTGTATAAACTGGGGTGTATAAACTGGGTGTATAAACTGAGGGTGTATAAACTGAGTGTATAAACTGGGGGTGTATAAACTGGGTGTATAAACTGGCGGTGTATAAACTGGGGTGTATAAATTGGGTGTATAAACTGGGGTGTATAAACTGGGTGTATAAACTGGGGTGTATAAACTGGGGGTGTATAAACTGGGGGTGTATAAACTGAGAGTATAAACTGAGGGTGTATAAACTGGGGGTGTATAAACTGAGGGTGTATAAACTGGGGGTGTATAAACTGGGTGTATAAACTGGGGGTGTATAAACTGAGGGTGTATAAACTGAGAGTATAAACTGGGGGTGTATAAACTGGGGGTGTATAAACTGAGAGTATAAACTGAGGGTGTATAAACTGGGGGTGTATAAACTGAGGGTGTATAAACTGGGGGTGTATAAACTGGGTGTATAAACTGGGGGTGTATAAACTGAGGGTGTATAAACTGGGTGTATAAACTAAGTGTATAAACTGGGGGTGTATAAACTGAGTGTATAAACTGGGGGTGTATAAACTGGGGTGTATAAACTGGGATGTATAAACTGGGTGTATAAACTGGGGTGTATAAACTGGGTGTATAAACTGGGGTGTGTAAACTGGGGTGTATAAACTGGGTGTATAAACTGGGGGTGTATAAATCGGGGGTGTATAAACTGAGGGTGTATAAACTGGGTGTATAAACTGGGGTGTATAAACTGGGTGCATAAACTGGGTGTATAAACTGGGGGTGTATAAACCGGGGGTGTATAAACTGAGCGTGTATAAACTGGGTGTATAAACTGGGGGTGTATAAACTGAGTGTATAAACTGGGTGTATAAACTGGGGGTGTATAAACTGGGTGTATAAACTGGGGTGTATAAATTGGGTGTATAAACTGGGGTGTATAAACTGGGTGTATAAACTGGGGGTGTATAAACCGGGGGTGTATAAACTGGGTGTATAAACTGGGGGTGTATAAACTGGGTGTATAAACTGGGAGTGTATAAACCGGGGGTGTATAAACTGAGGGTGTATAAACCGGGGGTGTATAAACTGAGGGTGTATAAACTGGGGTGTATAAACTGGGTGTATAAACTGGGGTGTATAAACTGGGTGTATAAACTGGGAGTGTATAAACCGGGGGTGTATAAACTGAGGGTGTATAAACTGGGGGTGTATAAACTGATGGGGTATAAACTGGGGTGTATAAACTGGGTGTATAAACTGGGTGTATAAACTGGGGTGTATAAACTGGGTGTATAAACTGGGAGTGTATAAACCGGGGGTGTATAAACTGAGGGTGTATAAACTGGGGTGTATAAACTGGGGGTGTATAAACTGGGGTGTATAAACTGGGGGTGTATAAACTGGGGTGTATAAACTGGGTGTATAAACTGGGAGTGTATAAACCGGGGGTGTATAAACTGAGGGTGTATAAACCGGGGGTGTATAAACCGGGGGTGTATAAACTGGGGTGTATAAACTGGGTGTATAAACTGGGGTGTATAAACTGGGTGTATAAACTGGGTGTATAAACTGGGAGTGTATAAACCGGGGGTGTATAAACTGAGGGTGTATAAACTGGGGGTGTATAAACTGATGGGGTATAAACTGGGGTGTATAAACTGGGTGTATAAACTGGGTGTATAAACTGGGAGTGTATAAACTGGGGGTGTATAAACTGAGGGTGTATAAACTGAGGGTGTATAAACTGGGGTGTATAAACTGGGGGTGTATAAACTGGGGTGTATAAACTGAGGGTGTATAAACTGGGGGTGTATAAACTGGGGTGTATAAACTGGGTGTATAAACTGGGTGTATAAACTGGGAGTGTATAAACCGGGGGTGTATAAACTGAGGGTGTATAAACTGGGGGTGTATAAACTGATGGGGTATAAACTGGGGTGTATAAACTGGGTGTATAAACTGGGTGTATAAACTGGGGTGTATAAACTGGGTGTATAAACTGGGAGTGTATAAACCGGGGGTGTATAAACTGAGGGTGTATAAACTGGGGTGTATAAACTGGGGGTGTATAAACTGGGGTGTATAAACTGGGGGTGTATAAACTGGGGTGTATAAACTGGGTGTATAAACTGGGAGTGTATAAACCGGGGGTGTATAAACTGAGGGTGTATAAACCGGGGGTGTATAAACCGGGGGTGTATAAACTGGGGTGTATAAACTGGGTGTATAAACTGGGGTGTATAAACTGGGTGTATAAACTGGGTGTATAAACTGGGAGTGTATAAACCGGGGGTGTATAAACTGAGGGTGTATAAACTGGGGGTGTATAAACTGATGGGGTATAAACTGGGGTGTATAAACTGGGTGTATAAACTGGGTGTATAAACTGGGTGTATAAACTGGGAGTGTATAAACTGGGGGTGTATAAACTGAGGGTGTATAAACTGAGGGTGTATAAACTGGGGTGTATAAACTGGGGGTGTATAAACTGGGGTGTATAAACTGAGGGTGTATAAACTGGGGGTGTATAAACTGGGGTGTATAAACTGGGTGTATAAACTGGGTGTATAAACTGGGGTGTAGGAGGCTCTTACTTTGCAGCTTTCTGAATTGTCGGGTCTGTGAGGTAACAGGAAGGACACGGTCTGCAGAGGTCCGACACAGGAAGTGACGGGCTGATCCGAGTCTCCACAGCTGGTCAACAACACGAAGAAATGAGTGGGAATGGGAACGTCTGTGCCCGACACGAACCTGGAGGAGGAACAGGAGAACCCATAAACCACCACAGAACCAGACCAGTCCAGTCCAGTGTAGTCCAGTCCAGTCCAGTCTAGTCCAGTCCAGTCCAGTGCAGTCTAGTCCAGTCCAGTCCAGTCCAGTCTAGTCCAGTCCAGTGCAGTCCAGTGTAGTCCAGTCCAGTCCAGTGTAGTCCAGTCCAGTCCAGTGTAGTCCAGTCCAGTCCAGTGTAGTCCAGTCCAGTCCAGCGCACAGGTTAGCATTTGGACACATGTGAGGACAGGAGGGCTTTGGACGCTTTTGGTTTTTTTTGGAACAATTTTTTATATTTATATTCACTGTGCATCTCCAGAAGTACAATACAAAAAACAAAGAAAGAAATTCATGGAAGTAAATCTGTCTCATCAGATTTTAAATTATAAAAACCATTGAATTTCTAGCACTGAATTTTTTTTTTGCACTAAAATTAAATATCTGAATTTTTTGTCTCTGAATTTAACTATGTTCATAAATTTGGAATAAAAAAAATTCAGATGCAAAAAATTCCGATCACACATCCGGGAAACCAAGGATAAGCAATGATTCTATCTCAAGTCAAACTGACAGCAAATCGAGTTACGTTAGGTTGGTCATGTGACACCGATGCAGGAAGACGATCAGTGCGGCTCTGTGATGTGAATTTTTTGCGACTGAATTTTTTTGCATCTGTCCATTCATTGTCTTCCTCTTATCCAGAGCCGGGTCGCGGGGGCAACATCCTAAGCAGGGATGCCCAGACTTCCCTCTCCCCAGACACCTCCGCTAGCTAGAGGAGATGTCTGAATTCTTTGCATCTGATTTTTTTTTATTCTAAATGTACGTACATAGTTGAATTCAGAGAAAAAAATTCATACTTAATTTGTAGTGCAAAAAAATTCAGTGTTAGAAATTCAATGGCTTTTAGAATTTAAAACCTGATGAGACAGATTTACTTCCATAGAAACTCACATTTTATGATACAACATTTTGTGCCCCCCACCCCCACCCCCTGGGTGGTCTGGGTCAGATTTAGGACCACATATGAAAGTGGTTGTAGATAATTATATAAAACAATAATATACATGAGTAAAAAGAGGTGAAACACCATCGATTAATAATCTGTTTTCTACGAACACACAGATACAGACCAGAGTTTAACACTAAATAACACATAAAGGGATTTATTCATGATTAAACTCCAAATATCCCTCTATGCAGATGATATTCTATTATACTGAAGCAAACCAAACGGCAGCAAATCAATAATTTTAGACAAAAAACAAACAATCGATGTTATCATTTCAAGTCATTATTTCTTCAGAAGCAAATCAATGTTTTATCTAAACTGCAGATGCAAATGTTTGGTCCAAAGATCGTGTGAAATGTTCCTAAGACTAAATAAATTCCACAGGAAAAAAAAAAACCCTACAGAATGATTTAAACAGAATAAGACCCCCCCCCCCCCCCCCAAAAGGAAAGACTGGACCCTAATGCAGATGAAACTGTGAGAGGAGGATGTTTAGTGTGAAGGATGATGAAGTGTCCACAGACATGATGATGTCAGCGCCTCAGTCATAACAGGCTTCACTTTAAACCTGTGTCATGGATTTAATTCATACATTAAGTGGATGAAGCTTCCATTTTCTCATGGTGGGTGTTTGTTTCTGTCACTGTAGACTAAACTCTGTCATTCCTGTTTAGTTCTTCTCATGCATTAGCATCACCTGTTTTATCTATGTCTGAATCGACTGAACCAAGGTTATTATCATTAACGAAAACTAAGAAAATGACGAAAACTAGAATTCTAAAAACATTTTCATTAACTGAAATAAATAAAAACTGTAATAAAAGAAAAAAACGACAACTGACTGAAACTGTATTGTGTGTTTCTAAAACTATCCATCCATCCCTCCATCCATCCATCCATCCATCCATCCATCCATCCCTCCATCCATCCATCCATCCATTATCTTCCGCTTTATCTGGGGCCGGGTCACAGGGGTAACAGTCTAAGCAGGGACGCCCAGACCTCCCTCTCCCCAGACTCCTCCTCCAGCTCTTCCGGGGGGACCCCGAGGTGTTCCCAGGCCAGCCCACAGACATAGTCTCTCCAACATGTCCCGGGTCTTCCCCGAGGTCTAAAACTAAAACCAAAACCAAAACTAAACTACTAAAACTAAACTAAAACTAACTAAAACAGATAAAAATTACAGATAAAATTTTCTTCGTTTTTGTCAATGTCAGATTGATATGAAATCGATTTATTTCACTCTTAGCAGTTTTCTGTGCTGTCACCATACGACACTTTTTGCTCCGTCACTTGTGTTCACTTGTGGTTTCCAGTCGTCTTCTGGTCCCCACTCTACCTGGAAACATGGAGACTAAAGCAGCAGAGTCCTGTCTGGGATTGATTTGAATAGGAGCACAGAGAAGAAGAGAAAAGAGACCACTGAACTACAACTGAACTACAACTGAACTACAACTGAACTACAACTGAACTACAATTGAACTAAAACTGAACTACAACTGAACTACAACTGAACTACAATTGAACTAAAACTGAACTACAACTGAACTACAACTGAACTATAACTGAACTACAACTGAACTACAACTGAACCTAAGCATTTAGAAAATAACGAAAACTAATAATAACTATCAAACCTGCTCTAAAAACAAATTAAAATGAACTGAATTAGAGAAAAAAAAGTCCAAACTAAATAAAACTAAACTAGAATGAAAAATCTAAAACTATTTGAACCTTGTTTGGGAGCTGGGAGGGGACATAAAGAGTACATTATGGCTGTCTGGGTAAACCCCTGGGCATGGACCTAACAGATGTTTGTCTTAAACTGTATTGAGCATAATGAGCTAGAAGATCCACCACACTCCCAGTCGAGATAAAACAAGTAAATGAAGAGGGAAAGAAAAAAAACTGAGCTGCGTAAAAGCAAAACATAGAAGACATTCAGAACTGAAACACAAAACAGTGATTTGATCCGACTGAACATGTAGGGGAAACCCATCCACCTCCTGTCTGCGGCTGAAAGGTGAGACAGGTGAGACAAACGCTGAACTCACACCTGTCCATAGACATGAACACAAACAGTCTGTCGAGCACATGGTGAAGGAGAACATGTTCATCTGACTGATTATAGGGATGGAACCATTACCGCTAGAACAACAAACTGCAGTAAAATATCCCAACGGTTAGTATGAGCGATTAAATTCTAATTATCATGATAACCATGTTTGATTACCACACTTTCAACTCAGACTTGATCTGGAAAAGGGTGGAACACTTCGGCTCTAAGGTTCCGCTTTAATGCACATGTGTATGTTTGACATTCACTGTTTTAGACTCCTGTTGGTTCAGGTTCCACATTTAGACCAGTATGAGCTAAAGTGGATCAGAACCAGTCAAATAAGAACAGAAGAAACTACAAATAAGGACTAATCACACCATTACACTAGAAATACACTAACATATACAACAAATATATGAAAAAAATACACCAAAGTATTCAAAACATAGGCAAAAATACACTAAAAATATACTAAAGTATACTAAAAATAAGCAAAAATGCACTAAAGTATACACAAATACACTAAAAATATACTAAAGTATACTAAAAATAAGCAAAAATGCACTAAAGTATACACAAATACACTAAAAATATGCTAAAGTATACAAAAACTAGAGAAGCACTCAGAAAGTGCAGACCTCCGCCAAGGCAGATCAGCCCCCCCCATCACCACCAAAATTTAATCATTTGCTCCTTGTGCCAGTATTAACATTTCGTCAAATTTTCATCCAAATCCATCCATAACTTTTTAAGTTATCATGCACACAGACAGACAGACTGACAGACAGACTGACAAACCAACACCGACAAAAACAGAACCTCCCTGGTGGACGTAATTATGCAAAATTACACTAAAAATACACTGAAGTATACAAAAAATATGCAAAAATACACTAAAGTATACAAAAAATATGCAAAAATAGACTAAAAATATACTAAAGTACACAAAAAATAAGCAAAAATACACTAAAGTACACAAAAAATAAGCAAAAATACACTAAAGTATATAGAAAGCAAGCAAAAATACACTAAACATATACTAAAGTACACTAAAAAAAAGCAAAAATACCCTAAAAACATACTAAAGTAGACAAAGGATGTGCAAAAATCCACATTAAAACATGTCTTTAATGCACATTTGTATGTTTGATGTGTACATGTTAATATTTGAATGTTTCTGCCACAGAAAGTACACTGTGCCGATTGTTTTATTTGTTTTTTGTTTTGTTTGTTTGTTTTTTTAAATACCACTTGGTTAAATTATTTCAGTGTGTGTATGAGTACTTTTTGAACATTTGGAGCACATTTCAACAACACTGTGATAATAATGAGAACTGTGATGTGAACTGTTCATTTGGTTCCATCCCAGTCCGGTTCGAAGCAGAAGAGGAAACAAACGCAGTCTGAATGTGGTACTCACATCCCATCATGGAGCCCCGTCCAGGCCTACGGCTGAAGAAAACAAGTCTGATAGCTCCAGGATTTTACAGCAGTGGTTCCACATCAGACCAGCTGCCTCTGCTGGATGGAACCATTAAACCTCTGCTTCATACTGCTGATGGTCCGCTTCACTGCAGCCGCACATAAAAGCCCATAATCCACTTTCTTTCTCGTCCTCAGACGACTCTTCAGCTCATCCAAAGCCTTACGTTTCCTGGCCACCGTCGAAGAGGAAGATTCTGATCCGGTCCGCTGGGCTGGTTCTGTTCTGCAGTGAGGTTCTGGGCTGGTTCTGTTCTGGTTCTGTTCTGCAGTGAGGTTCTGGGCTGGTTCTGTTCTGCAGTGAGGTTCTGTTCTGGTTCTGTTCTGCAGTGAGGTTTTGGGCTGGTTCTGTTCTGGTTCTGTTCTGCAGTGAGGTTCTGTTCTGGTTCTGTTCTGCAGTGAGGTTTTGGGCTGGTTCTGTTCTGGTTCTGTTCTGCAGTGAGGTTCTGTTCTGGTTCTGTTCTGCAGTGAGGTTCTGGGCTGGTTCTGTTCTGGTTCTGTTCTGCAGTGAGGTTCTGTTCTGGTTCTGTTCTGCAGTGAGGTTCTGTTCTGGTTCTGTTCTGCAGTGAGGTTCTGGGCTGTGTCCATCGCTCGTTGTTTATCAGCAGAAGTTATGAAGCTTTACGGTGACGGGTCTGGGACGGTGCTACAGAGCGGTGGGCGCAGTCTGACTTGATGTTCCCAGTTTCAGTTATGAGATGGAGATAAGAGCAGAGCCACGTCTGGATCCTTCCCTCTGCGCCCTCTGGTAATCTGACTGAACGGAGGTTCCATCTGTACCTGCACTTCTCCAGTTCATCTACAGCACAGCTGTCAAACATGCATCCCAGGAACTGAATCTGCCCCCCCCCCAAAGGGTCCAGTCCACACTCAAAAAAATGATTCTTGGCTCTAATAAACATGAAGTAATATTTTAAAGTAAAATGTAACTGAAATATATGAAATTTAAAGTTTATTTATCCGAAAAAGTCAAACATAATGTGAATATGCTTAGTATAAAGTGAATCTAAACAAATAAAGTAAACTTTATTTACTAGATCACATAAAAAGGCTGAGCATCACAGCCAAACACAGTTTATGTAAAAGTTTGCATTAACTAAAGCAAATCTGACTGAAGGTATTTAATTTATTCATATTGACTAAATATGATAGAAAAAACATTGTATTAAATGCAACTCTTTACATTAAACTTATGTAATAAAATTACATGGGAAATTTACATGTAATGGGTTAATTATTTTTATGTGTGTGGCAGACAAACCATGATCTTTTCCTTAACCTAACCATGTATTTTTGTTGCAGAACTGTTCAAAACTGGCTGAAAACTGAAAATAATAAGTCTAAAAATGAAAAGTCAACACTCAACTTTAAGTTTCACATAGGACTCCTAGGGGACCATCCTGCTGCCCCAATTTTTAAAAATGACAAACTGTTACAATAGGCTCCATCAATAAATTCTGGGAAGACTTCATTTGTGCATTTGAATGTTCCTGACCAGTTTTACTGCTATTTTTGCATCACCCTTTATTATCTTGACACTTTATTGAAAACATAAACACATGTTAAAACTTCAGAAATTAGACATAAGTTTAATTAGGCTGAGTTAACAGGTGATCTCATTATTTTTATTTCCTGTCATGACTCTTGGCCCTAATAAATAGTGAGTAGTATAAATATATTTATGTAAAATGTAACTAAATTTTATGGAAAATAAATAAACACAATGTGAATCTACTTAGTATAAACTGAATGTAAACAAATCCAGTAACCTCTATGTGGCCAGATCCCATTTAGCGGCTATGTGTGTAATACTCCAACACAGCAGGTGGCGGTAGTGCACCTTAAGACTGGTTGCAACCTTACCCACCCAAAACCGGAACACCAACAGAACCCGTGGGCGTTGGTGAAGTCGACCCCGCGACCTCTGCGCGTGGCAGACGTTTACCTCAACGACTGGGAAAATTGCGCCAAATGAGCGGCAGGTTCTGTAAGTATTTCAACCATTTTCCATTTGTTGTGTTACACCATGGCGATGTTATTGCGATAAGTGTATTAATTTAAATTTTGTTTTTTAATTTACTTAAGCGAGTGTGATTGTTCTGCTGTGTTTTAGGTCGGTGAATTTAGGTTAGCGCGTCTGCTCTAGCTGCTTCGTGTCCTGCTAGCAAGTGCTAGTACTAGCTGAGTGGCTCGTATCTCGCCAACCATGAACTTACAAGTACAGCCAAATTATTCAGAGTTGTTGTGAGATGAGAGGACCTACGGTGAACAACACTGCTTTAACCCAGGGCCGCTCGGGCTGCGTTGATAGCTACACTATGTCATAGTCCGCTAGCAACTGCTAATTGGCTTAGCACCAGGTAGTAACACAGCTTCACTTTCTGACTTGCTCAACTCCGTGAAACAACACTTGTCATATTTTACTGCGGTCTCTCGCTTCCGAAGCGAGATACAGAGTAGAGGCTGACATTTGTGCGGGAATGCCACGGGGTGGGAGTCAACTTTACTATTAATCACGTGATTGGGACGATACAGGCGTTAACGGGAGCAGACGGGAGCGGGAATCAACCAATAGGACACGCACACCGAAAAACATGACAGGCGCACCGCCATTTTTGTAGTTTTCTTTCCATAAGCCTACACGGCAGTGCAAGTCAAAAGAACTACACGGCCCAGAACCCAACAGTGCTTCTGGCCGCTGCTTGCCTGCTTCCCACTGAAAATTAAAGAACAGCGATGGAAGGAGCAAGCAGCAGCGCAGAGGCCGAAAAAATTGAACTACAACGTAAAGTACACACAACATACACCAACATTCACACTTAGGCATAACAGACTTATTATGCAAGAATGTGTTCAGTTATTCAAACAGCCCTAATTACTTTCAGGGCAGCGTTTTCTTGCAAATAATCAATAAAATTCAGAGTGGCAAACCAGACTGAAATGGCAGTTTTTATTTAATATTTGAATCTTATGCACTTTTTTTCTTTTTCCAAATAAATACCCTCCTGTATTACCACAGATGAACTGTTCCTGTTGCCAGTTTTTTTTTAAAATAAAACTACAGACTACAAAGTAATCTAAAAATAATCAGGAGAAGATCAAATCAAATTCAGTGTATGCATAGAGACTAGAAGGGAAAAAAATGGGAGCGGTACAGGAGTGGGAGTCACTTTACCGGAAGTGGGATGAGACAGGAATTTTTTTTCCCCTCTGGCCCGGGATTGGGACGGGACACAAATTTTCTCTGTGGGATTGGGATGGGACAGGAATGAAAATCCAGTCCCATGTCACCCTCTAATACAGAGTCAGCGGTGACACTGCTGCTCAGAATGCATCATTTGCAGAAGCTGATGTAGATGCTAGGGTAATTGGTCCCTAGTTTTAATCAGCTATCTCTTGCTGCTCTGACTCGACCCTCAATTTGCTAACACTTCATTGTTATTTAATTATGTTTATGCCTCAACTGACCTGGTTGGTATTCAAAACTCATTGATAACATAATAGTCGATCAAGTATCATTAAAGGACCAAATATAGCACTAGCTAAATCCTGAAAAAAATATTGGAGCGCAATAATTTGGATTTGCTTCACTACCCAGCCAGAAAATACACATGAGTAAGAAATGGTGTTATTAAAATGATCACATTCACTTGCAAGTCAGACTAAAAATTAAATTAAGCAAGCAACAACAAAAAAAAATATTCTGGACCAAATATCTTCATTTGACTACTTGGGAATAAGACCAAAACGGTCATCAGTCCTTCCTTAATAATGCCTTGTTGATCATTAGTAAAACGCTTTGAATTTGGAAGAATATGCACTGCTCTAACCAATTTGTTTGTCTTTTCTTTTGATGCCAGAATTATTTACGAAGACATGAACAGTAAAAACTCAAATCATGATTGAATTACTTTAGATTTATTGCTTAATTTACGTATTGATCTTGCTTTAAGTGCAGCATGGGGTGCTGTTAATTATTGTACATGACTGATTGTTCATGAAGTATTACATTCATGTATTCATTCTTATTGATACACAATGTCAGAGAAATGTATGTACCTTTACCATGAAGAGTTGTTGTTACATACACACAAACCTGCAGCTGACTATTTCTCAACCTGGTTGGAAACTAACATTGTACTGTTTTTTCTTATTTACAGATACAACATCACAGGGCCAAATCAACTGAGTAGCTCACATCTTGAAAGGGCAACCTCTCAATTTAGGTGAGTACACATAATGTTGTGAGTAAGATCTATATTAACACTTTCTTTCTTCTTTTTTTTCCTTCAGAAATGGCAGCAAACTTACATCTTGACCATGTTCTCTTTTCTTTTCTAGCTACAATATGTGAATGGGCGTGTGGGAATGCAAGGTGTGCAGGATATCAGTAGAAAGCAGGTATGAGTTACTGAAACATTGCAAGCTAAAGCATGGGCACCATGGAAACAGATTCAGGCATCCATGCCCATATTCTGATTGTCCCTGCACATTTATCTTATGGAATAATCTTTTGAGTCATATATACCGCAGTCACCAAACCCAAGCATCTTCAAAGACATCTAAGTTATCTACATTTTCATGTCAGTTGTGTGCATGTCATGAGATTTCAAATGAAAGAGAGTATTTCAGTCATGTAAATGAACATTTACGTAGACATGAAACAGTAACATGTATGTTTAAAGGTTGTGTGTTTAAAACTAATGTCTATAATACATTTCAAACACACAGAAACAGGAAGCACAATCCCCATACTTTAAATGATTTTAAACCTGAGGTTGTCAGTGTAGTTACTGGAGTACAAGAATCAGTTGTTGACATTGAGTCTTGTGCTGCAGACACAGATGTAGAATCTGAAACTGATTTTGCTGCACATAGTGTATCTAGTATTGAAGATATTTCCAAAGTTGTTGAGGAGAACATCGCTTCAGTTCTGTTGAAGTTGGAACATATTTTGTTTGTACCATCCACAGCAATTAATGAATTACTACATGAATTACACTATTTGTTAAGCTCCCCATCTGTTCCCATCACCTTTAACAGTCTGTCTAACATTCTTAAAAATCATAGTGTTCAAGTTGATGAGTCAGTTGTCAAAGAGCTTGCTCGAGAAGTGTGCAAGTCCAATCCTGTGGCCAAAGCCTTTGCAAAAGACGGGCCCCTGGCTACAGCTTACAAAAGGAAGCAGTATTATAAAAAATATTTCAATGTGGTGAGCCCAGTTGAGTACATCCTTTGTCCTAAGACCAATAGGACATTTCAGTATATTCCTATTTTGTCCTCTTTGCAGCATCTGTTAAGTAACAGTGACATTTTAAGAAGTGTAGTCCATACCCAGAAAACACAGGAAAATACTTCAGGTGTAGTGCAGTACAAATCGATAAGAGATGGAATTTACCATAAAGAAAATGTTTTTTTTCACCGGAGAGGATTTGAAATTATCAATATCACTATATGTTGATGACTTTGAGGTTTGTAACCCCTTAGGCACATCAAGAAAAACTCATAAACTTTGTGGTGTCTATTGGATTTTGAATAATTTGCCACCTGGATCTCACTCAGCTCTTTCTTCCATCTACTTGGCTGTATTATGCAGGACTACTGATGTAAAGGTGTATGGCTATGAAAACATTTTAGAGCCCCTTTTACAGGATTTGGTTATTTTAGAGAAGTATGGTGTTTTTGTTTCAGGTCTTGGAGAGTTTGTGAAAGGCACAATCGAGACGGTAATTGCAGATAATTTAGGAGCCCATGGGATAGCAGGCTTCACTGAAAGCTTTTCGGGTGTCTACTTCTGCAGGTTTTGTACAGGTGAGCGATCAGATATTCAGACTAAGGCTGTTCAGTCAGGTCATTTTAACATTCGAGCAAAAGACATACATGACAAACAGGTTACATTTGCAAGGGAAACCTCAACCATCTTTTGTGGTGTAAAGGGGGAGTGTGTGTTTACCAAGAGTTTATCTTATTTTCATGTTACTCAGGGCTACCCCCCTGACATAGTTCACGACTTATTTGAGGGTGTTGTTCTAGTAGAGATTGCCCTCTGCATTGATGTATTCATTTCCAAAAAGTATCTGTCTCTTAACTCTCTCAATGAATTAATCCTGAACTTTCCATATAAGTGGGGCGATAGAACTAATAAACCTCATATTATACCACGCACTTACACCTCTACAAAGACCATTGGAGGTAACGCCCACGAAAACTGGAATTTATTGAGGTTGCTTCCTTTTATCATAGGAAACTTGATACCAGAAGTGGAGTCTGCTTGGCTTGTGTTGCTTGATTTAAAAGAAATCGTTGAACTCGCTGTTGCCCCTCTTCATAACAAAGAGACGGTTGCCTACCTGGCTTGCAAAATCACAGAACACAGAGATAGATATTTGGAGCTTTTTCCTGAACGACTCTTACCAAAACATCACTTTCTTGAGCACTACCCTCAAATGATTGAATGTTTTGGGCCTTTAGTGGGGCAATGGACTATGAAGTTTGAAGCAAAGCATAGCTTCTTTAAGGAAGTTGCTCGTCATACAAATTGTTTCAAGAATATACCACTCACACTAGCAACCAAACATCAGCAAATGATTGCATATCATATCAATGCATCCCATCTTAAATCCTCATTAGAAGTTGCAAATGTTTCTATCCTTCCTGTGGATGTATTGAACAAGGAAGTAGCAGCAAGCCTCAAACAAAAATACCCCACGATGAATGAGGTACATCTAGCCAAAAATGCAACTAACAAAGGAATCTCTTACAGAATTGGCATGTTGATTCCTTATGGTTCAACCTGTGGTCTTCCAGAGTTTGCAGAAATTCTCCAAATGTGCATTGTCAAGAACAGTTTGAGCTTTGTTGTAAAAATATTGTGTGCATGGTATCATGAGCACTTCCGAGCATATGACGTGACTATGTCACCTAATAGAGAGGTTGCCCTAGTTGATGTTGAAGACCTGGTTGATGCTTATCCACTCTGTGAGTACACTGTTGGTGTAAGACGGATGGTTACCTTGAAAAGGCATATCATTGTATAAGGTGGGTCTATAACATATTTTTTTCTCACTAATTTTATGAAGTAGATGTGCAACAAATAACTGCATAACTAGTCAGCCATCTGAAAAGATATTGAATTATACTAAGTAATTAAAACAAAAATATGACTGGTATTGTGTGTTCATGTAATTTCTACTAATTAAAAATCCAATTATCTTTAATTTGCCTAAATTTCTAATACAGAAAAGTGATGAGAGAAGTATACTTTTGAATAAAATCATGACAATCACTGGTGTGAGCCCTACTATATATTTACATCCATATTCTGCTTTAATTGCCATATAAAAGTTAAGAGTTACTTCACTCATAAAGCGTAATTCAGGTTTTTTTGGGCTAATTGTTGTTAAAGGGGGAATTCAGTATTTTTTAATCTATTTTCTCATGTTTTGATCTGAAGTGACTGATGGGAACAACAATTCTTGAAATTAGTCTGATATTGAAGAACATTTCAGCTGACAGAAGCAAAACTTTGGTTCAGTGTAATTCTTCAAGGTAACTGTGCACTGTCCAAGTAAGTCCATTAAACGTGCTTATTTTTGCCTTGGACTGGCTTAGGTTATCATTGTAAGTGTCTGAAAATATTAAGGAAAGAATCACTGAGACATACCATTTTAAAGAACAAAATGTGTCTTATTTAACAAGAAACAGTTGTTTAATTGCTTTCTCCGAACTAATCAAATTCCCCTTACAAAATAATTTTGAAATCCTTTATCTTCATGCAAACTCAACCAGATAAAAGTCACCAAAACGGGCTTTCAATCACCGGCTCTGGTTTGGGTGAGATAAACCTCTTATCCACAGACTTTGATGTGAAAAAATGTAGATTTATAAAAGTAAGGAGGTAGAGGTAGGGGGACATCCAAGAAGCAGCAGGGAGAAGCTGCATGTACAGCCAGGACATTTTCACGTCTAATGTGGTGAATAATGGGTTTATTTTTGACAAAACCACAGTTGGTGATCAATGGAACAGTAGAAAGATGAGTCCTGATGGTTTTGCTGGGTTTTATTTTTTCTGTTGAGTTTGTTGATTATGATGATGTTAAAATTAGAGTTTTGTGAAGGGAGTCTGGTGAAGATTGGCAAAACCACTGAAACTGCTGTTTCTGGATTAAACATGTCTTAAAATCTGTCTCTGTAGCAGTTATTCCCATTATGTTGGTGGACACTTGCAAAAACAAACACATCTAGTGATGGTGTGAAGTTGCTTCTGCCAGCTACATCAAAAGTATTCAAAGCATTAAAGAGATTTTTTGGCACTTTTAGATTCATTTACATGCTAAGATTTACTGCTGTGCCCTACAAGCTGCACCAAATGCACAGCCATTGCAATGTAACAAAGGAAGTCAAGGCTCAAGGTATACAGTTGGAGTGATCTTATGGGAAAATGTGGATCAATTAACCCTTTTATGCATACTGGTCACTACAGTGGACAGCTACTCTACTGCAGTTCTCATGTATTTTCATGGATTTTGTTACTCTTTTTTGTTTTTTTGTTTTTTTTTTGTTTTTTTACACATATCTTTATTAAAGTTTTAAGACACTACATATCTTTTCTGACATGAATTGGTAAAATTATGTAGATCTCTCCTGAGCATAAACCCCCAGAATCACAAGCCCTCTCCATAGTTTTCACACAATTTATCAGTAAATACATGTTTCTGTGGATCAAAAATTAAATTTGTGGTGTCCAGCTGAATGGATATTTTTGCAACTTCATGAAAAATAGGTTCATAATAATTTTAATTAATTATTATTATTTTTTTTATTATTATTATTATTATTATTATTATTATTATTTATTTATTTATTTTTTTAATTAATTATTTTATTTTATTTTTTAATTTCTTTTTCAGAAGAAAATTTTCAATCGCATTGTTTTTTTCCCACGCCTGAAGAGGAATAAAAACACTCAGGAAAAAATTTTGATTAAGGTTCTCATAATTCGTGCATGAAAGGGTTAATGATGAAAATAACCATTGGCTGAAGTTCTGATATGAGGCTGCATTAATGGGTGTGTACTTTACATAACCTCTGTTTCCTATGTTTGTTCTCTAGAATAGGTTGAGTGAAAGATGTCAAGTCCCATCCACCTGAGAATTGTTTTTGGTGGAGATGATGCCAGAAGACTTACCCTCACGTCAGGGATGCCAGCATCTGTGGATCAGCTTGTCCATGAGATAAAGACTGTTTTTGGACTTACAGAGGAGTTCAGGCTCCAATACAAGGATGTAGACTTTGGAAATGAATATGTTAATCTTATGTCAACCAGTGAAATAAGAGATAGGGATACTCTCAAAGTGATATTTTTTTCTTGTGAAGAAACGAGCTCCAGTATTCCAGAGACTCTACCATCTTGCAGCACCAGCACTCCAGTAACTTCACCCAGCACATCACACAGTTCTGAGATCCCAGGAAGCTTGTCTGCAAACACCCTCAGCTCTCCATCCATCAACCAAGTGAGTTTGTCCCCTGATCACTCATTTGGCAGTGCAGACACCATCATTTTGGATCCGGTTCCAGAGTCAAGGACCTCCACTTGGCCTCCAATCTTCATTGTTCCCCGCTTTTCATATTTTGCTGAAATTCAGCTCCAAACAGCAAATGCAGAATTCAGAGCAAATGGCACTCTTCTTATTCCTCCACCAAAGCTAAGAATGGATATCCTTGAAGGTATGGCTGAAGAGATCTTCAAATACACAGCATATCCCAGTGACTCCCAAATTGAAGAGGCTGCTGAAGTTCTGGTGCATACTCATCCATGCTTGATGCAAAGAGGAACTTGTGCTGGCCATGAGGGATGGAAACAGTATCTAAAGACTAAGGTTGCCAATTTTCGCACAAAACTTTGCAAGATTGGACTCCTAGAGGTCAGCATAAACTCTCTCAAGAACAAGTGCAGAGGTCAAGACAAGGCAGCTGCAAACATCAAAAAACCACGGAAAGCAGAGGTAAACTTCCTGCCATCCCTCCCTGGGGGTGAAACAAGAGAGAGTCTTGAAGATGAACGGGTAGCTCTCTTGACAGAGGTGAAAAAGAGAAACAATGAAGCTGTGGTCAGGGAGAAAATGCAGAGGACCTTTTCCTACAGACGTCAGGAGGTTGTCCATAACGAACCTGTGATCACTGAATTTGTAAACAGGTGGCCTGCCTTGTTTACAGTGAGTGAAGTGAGTATTAATATTCATGTTTTGCATGCTGTTTTATGTACAGATATTTTTTCCCTGATTAAAAGTTTTAATTCAGTCTTAACATTTTTGCGCTCTAAATTACTTGTGAACTGTTATTTTCTATGGTATTATGTGGATAGTATTTCTTAAGTAAATGAATGTCAAAGACTGATTATAAAATATGAAATTTAGTTGAAGTAAAATCCTGTGTAGAGGGTCGGCCCATTATGGCACAGGGTTGCCCACTCTTATGTTAAAATTACATGACAATGAAGCAGCCTGCGCCAAATTGGAAAATTTTCATCCTGCTGTGTGGATAGCGAATGCTTTCAGGCTGCAATGTGTTGAAAATATGGTACTGATATCTTTAAGATCACATTTTGTAACTGTTTGCAATTTGGCAGTCCTAAACTAAGGGAAGCAAATTATAAAAACTCACTACAAAATGTTACATCCAGACAACACCTAATTCATGAAAATATAGCTCTATTTTGGCTGTAATTCAACTGCCCCAAGTTTCAAGGGCTTATAAAAGATATTGCCCCAATAGCAATTCTCCTGTTAAAGTCAAAAGTCTGTTTGTTCTTCTCTTCAGCTCAGAAAATGTTTTTTTCTTAAAGCATGGAAATTTAGATCACTGTTGTTTAAATATCTCATGTATTTTCTTTCGCCTTTTCTCATACAGATAAATGCTGAATTCATGCGTATAACAACTTTGCCGCTTCAAGCCAAGTTCTTCGGACAACTTGACCAATACACAGCTAACTTGATCAAGATCTTCAACAGCAGAGGCGGGGCTGCTGGAAAGAAGATCCGATTGCTCATGGCTCCGATAGCTAAGGCAAGTGCATTAAACTGTTGCATTACTTAACTAAGTAAAATCTGTCTTTCAGTCTAACACTTGGTTGAGAAGGGTTACTATATTATTAAAACTGGAATTTTTAAATGGAATTTCACAAAGTTTTATACAAATCAATATATAACTCTGAGGATGTTTTCACAGCAGTAGTTTGGTTCATGTGGTCCAAACCAAGGAAAAAATGACGTCTTGTTGCATTTTAGCCCTGGTGTGGTTCATGTTGACACTGACATTTTACAAATGAATCAGTAGAAGTAAGTATTAAGTTACACAGACTGAAAGGTAACTCTAAGATTGTACAGCTTTGGCATATACCATCCTGCATCACCAGAGTCCATGTAGGAAAATCAAATTGCTGTGACTGACAGAAGTTTATGAAGCACTTAAATCCTTCTGATGGTTTTATGTTCCTTGTGTGACAAAGAGTTCACAAAGAAACTGATTATAAACATAAGTATTTGACAGCAAATTGATTACATGTTACAAATAATGACCAGCAGGTAGAGATAGGATGAAAAGGATGTGACTTATACAGTAATGATTTGGGGCTAAATCACTGTGGAATCACTGCCGCACACTTTTTGATGAACTTTATGAACTTGCAGAGTATATGGAGTAGGATATAAGCACAAAAGTTTTAAATGGTTTTGATCCATTGTTCAGGAAAAATATCCGCACTGACACGCCTCTGTTATAATGGTTACCAGATGATTTGCATAAATATACACGGCTTATTTGTGGTTGCTTTAAAATGTCTTCCTGAACAGATTTCAAGATCAGCAGAAGGATTTATTCGTAGTTAAGCATCTAAAATTATTCTAACATCTAAAATTATTGTAAAATCACATGCTGTCTGCTATCATAAAATCCTGTGGTTAATTGATTTGCTTTCACACCTCAAATGAACCACAACAGAGTTGGGCCAAAACCACACTTAAGACTATCTCAGCCTGGCTGTTTGGTCTGCACCGTGGATTGATTGACAGCATTTCTGAGGTTGATTGTAGGCCTAGCCTGTTGGTTCAGTTAAATTGGGCCATGGTTCATTTGCCCAGCTAGTTTGGTTCATGTGGACTACTATGAAAGCTGTTGTGTGGACCAAAAACTGGACTGAAACTGCTTGAAAAGGTATGAGTTGGTCTGGTTCCAAATAGACTCTGATGTGGTTCATTTGTGGTGTGAAAGCAAATCAACCAGCCATAGGATTTTATGATGGCAAGTATGTGATTTTAGCTAACTTCAAAAAAATTTAACCTCCTAAGAAAATACCATCAGCTAATCATGAAATCTGTCCTGCAACAGATTATTTAAACTTGGCACAAAAAGTTTGGAAACTTAACTTTGGTCGATCATATTCCCGTTGTTTTTTTTACCGATTTTATTGTATTATATATCATTAAAAAGCTTGTGTAATTTCCTTTCCTATGATACCCAACTCATTGTGATTGTGAACTCATGGAATGAGCACCAGGCCTACTAATGTGAGTGGGTCGCAGAAAAAAAGTGCTGAAATTTCCCTGCAGCACACCTGCGTCCTGCAGGTGTGAACCCAAAAATGAACACCTGTCGATAATGGTGCCGTCATCCACAGGTGTTCATTTTTTGTTGTTTTACACAAAACATCGCCATTCCGCATTTGTCTTATGTGGATAAGCTCCGTGCTATCGGGCAGGTTGAAGCTGGCGTCTGGCAGAGGGATGTTGCAGCATTACTTGGAGTGCGCCCTGGTACCATCTCCAAACTGGTTGCCAAGTTCCGCACAACTGCCACGCACCGGACGTCCCAGGGTCACAACACCTGAGCAAGATCGGTTTCTTACTCGAGCAGCACTGGGGGACCGCAGGCTGTCTTTCACACGTCTGCAGACAAGGTTCTCAGACCGTTACAGAAGACTTTCATGTCATCTCATTTTTGGGTTCACACCTGCAGGATGCAGGTGTGCTGCAGGGAAATTTCGGCACTTTTTTCTGCAACCCACTCACATTAGTAGGCCTGATGCTTGTTCCATAAGTTCACAATCACAATAAGTTGGGTATCATAGGAAAGGAAATAACACAGGCTTTTTAATGATATATAATACAATAAAATCGGTAAAAAAAACAATGGAAATAGGATCGACCAAAGTTAAGTTTCCAAACTTTTTGTGCCAAGTTTATTTGATCTCAATAAGCCATGTATCTAGCTTTATAAGCCATATTTATGTAAATAATTGGGTAAAACTATGGACATTACCACGGGTATTTTTAATGATTAACATGCCAGTAAGCTGGTCAATCTACTGTGCTTCTGTCCTACTCTGTGTAATTTGTCATTTCATTAAGTCCATTAAAAAGTGTGTGAAAGCAATCCTGCAATAATGTCACACAAAAATTAGGTGAAAGGGAATATTTTTCCAGTGTTCTTTCTTGATTTGCTACTTGTTTTTAATCAGTTATGTTTTAGTTCTGTTTGACACAAAAGATCACATGTATACACATTAGAAGCATTTTAGTGCTTGATTTCCCATACATTGGTCATGATTATGCAGGATGACAGTAGCCAAAACTGTCCACTTATTATGATACCGGACAGTCTGTCAACATGAACAATAACAGAACTACAATGCAACTGTATATACTCTTTCTTTTGGACCATAATTTCTGATCAAATACAAATAAACCTTGTGTACGCATAAATGTGCTGCCCCCAATTTTTTTTTTTTTTTTTTTTTTTTTTTTTTTTTTTTTTGTTGTCTATCATAATCATTGTATTAAGAATAAGACAGTGTCCTGGAAAATGTCTTAAATTTGAGATTGGAGAATCATATTTAATATGCCTTCTTTCTTAGAGGGACAACATTGAAGTTAAGAAAGACTGTGTCATAAGATCTCTGTGTGTCTACCTCAACGAGGACAGCAACGCACTTGTCAAGGAGTACCTGGTTAGTAGTAACATTTTACTGTAAGCTTTCAGTATTTAACTTGTATTTTTTTTCTTTATTTCATAATGGTCTTTTTTTTTTTTGTACCAATAGACTGTCAACAGTGAGGAAGCTAAGAGAGAGATTGCACAGACCACCATGGGGATTTATGTGATTCGCCAAGAAGGTGCTGATGAAGGGGATGAGCCAGAGGCTGTTGGAGTGGTGATCGAGGGTGTGGAGCTCCTAAGCAATCTGAGGAGCATCTCTTTTGGATTTGCCATGCTTTTTGGGCTCATTTACACACTCAACCTGAGTTATCCCCAGGAACTCAAATACACATTGGAGTTCTTCCAGAAAGTGCTGATGACCCTGGATGGCAATAAACTGTCCCCTAAGGTCCAAACACTTAAGATAAAGATGCTTCAATAAGTACTCACAAGTACAGCGCCGGACAGTTGAGCTTGCCACATTTTGGCTCATTGAACAATGCCATTTTGATAACCTGGAAAATCATTTGAACCGAGCTGGTTCAAATGTGTAAAGGCTTTACATTACACTTGCTAAACATTGGTGTTTACAGAGTTCATTAGATAGTTGTTCACTTATGTGGATTCATTCTGTTCTTATTGGTCCACCTTCCTCTTGATAGTTTCTGCAGCCTCAAAGCTGCTGTAAGCTGCTCTCTTTAGGGCTTGGTCAGATTGATTTAGGTGGACACTTTTCTGGCATGTTCACAGATATGTTTACCATATTTGCCCTAGTATTTCACACACTCTTCTGTATCATTATTGACTGTTGGATGTTAACCATGCCTCACTTTTATTGTGCAAGTAAGCTGGGCTTGCTCTGTCCATTCTGGTGATGCTTTAAGTGTCCTTGGAACTACAACTCATTAGTTAATGTTTCTGATTTCTTTTATTACAGGCAAAAGGGTTGTTTTTATTTTTTTTCCAATTAATTTTGATGAGGATTCTGCAACCCCTATGATGACATTGAACTTGCAAGTGATGTTTTTGTTTGAGATGGGTGTTGTTTTTTTGGTTGAAGTCTTGGTGGACTGATACTCTTCTGTCTTGATTATGATCTATGATGTCAGCACCCAGGAAAGCCTTATGTTTTTATTTTGTGATTTTTTTTTTTGTGATTACAGAGTGGTTTTATGTATTAGAAACCCTTTTGAATTGTTCCCGATAAATGCCAAATGTAATGTTCTTAAAATGTAATGTTCTCAGAAGTTTTAAGATGTTTAGATTAGTATGTTTTTACATACGAATGTTAAAGCTTTAGTGCATAACTATTACAATACTTAATATTAAATAATTAATTGGAATAATAATTAATTGGAATAATAATTAATTACTAAATATTACAATACAATATTACAAAATGAGAATGACCATTATATTCAAGCCATTGCAAAAGAATGTCCAGTACATTCACGCCATTGACAAATGAGTTGACACAATGCAGTTTAAGCCTCAGCTCCACATTGTCCTCTGTATTTCTCAGTACAGCAGCATTTTGAATCTTGTGTTGTCCGGCAACATTCCTGTGCTGGTGCTCAGGAGGTAATTTGCTTTACCTCAAGACTGAGGGAGGACAACATCAGCAGGAGCTTTTTGCAGCCATCTTCTTTGCCTCCCCTTGCCAACAGACTGCAACTGCATTCTCCTCTTAGTCATGAGGTAAAAGAAATCACAGAAATGCAGAGTTATTTGGAGCTGATAGGTTATAATAATTGTGCACTTGAGCTTTAGGTTGTTTTATTGTTATGTAGTTTGTGGGAAAAAGTTCAGTGATTGATTTTTCATGTCAAAACAGACTTTGTGTGTTTATTACAGACAAAACTGAAAGGACGGCACACTTAAATGCTGTTTTACTTTGTTTATTCTTGATCTCAGGTCATTTTATTTTTAAACAGTATTATTTAGCCCTCATTTGAAGCTCCTGTTTTTGTATTACCTCATTAATATTGTAACTGAGTTTTATTTCTGAGTTTAAATGTCTCACATAGTGCACTTAGATAATCAGTTTTACTGGTTATGGCATAAAGCCATTGGCTTTTATGCTCAAGTACTGTTGGGTTTACAATAAAGTTTTAACTTTTTCGGAACTTTGCTTGTGTGTGGGATGCTTAAATAAACACATAAGGTTTATGTAAAACTTCCTCTTATCTTTATATGTAATTATTGAATAGGCAACATAAGGTTTATGTAAAAGTTCACCTTAAAGTGTATTAATGAAATGAACACAAAGTATATGCAGACATTAGCATTAACTTTAACTTAAACTTCATTTAATAAAAAATGATTTTGTTTACATTAACTATACATGATAAAAACATTGCATTTAATGTGACCTTTTACTTTGAACTTATGTGTTGGAATTACATGGAAAATTTACATGTAATTAAAATACATAAAGTCAACATTTTTGGCTTAATTATTTTTTTGAGTGCACCCACAGGATGAATGTGTGAAAAACAAAAATTACACAAACATATGAACAATTTTTGTGACTGCATAGTTTGTTTTGTAGTTGGACTCATTAGAGGTCGATGTCGCTTACATTTTAAAGAATGAGTTACCAAACACTTTTTATGTCACTACTTATAAAATATGGACTCAGATGTTTTTCCAAAGTCTGCTCTGCCAGCAGAAAAACGACCACATGTAGAACCTGTGGTTCCACAGGTCAGACTGGTCTGATATCAGACTATTATACACAGGTTTACAGTTGGGTCCATTATCTGTGTGAGATAAACACAGATATATACAACAGTTAATCCACCTGTTCACAATCACCTAATATAAGATTATTATATCCTGTGTAGATCAATGTTCTTATTTCATATATCGGCCAATATCTACCAGTTACTGGCCAATATCAGATATTGGCCGTTATACTGGATATCCCCTTTTTTTAGCCCCTAGTATCGGTATCAGCCCCAAAAAGCCCATATTGGTCGGGCTGTAGTTTGTTCGTGTGTAGCAGTAAGCACAGTGTCCACTTCAGCCTCGGATGACTTTGTAATGTCCGTTATCGTACTCAGAGCTTACAGAACACTAGGGTTCACTTCACTCCAGGCTTCCTCTGCCTCAGTTTCTATTTCACTGCTTCTTCCTGTTCAGCCGTAGTGGATTCCATGTTCGCTTGCATTCCTGCGGCGGGGTTTTCTGGATTTATTTGGTCTTCGAGTTAAGGATTTTCCAGAAATAGTCATGTAGGCTCATTCTAGAACAGCTTCTACTCACACATGTACAGTTTCACCAGATGAACGCAGAACTTAAACCTGGGGTGGGCAATGAAGTTTCCGATGGGGCCACATGAGAAACTTTGACAGTTGTTAAGGGCCAGATCAATACACTTGCAGCTCTCCTAAATATCTCTCTCTGTCTATATATATACTTCACTATAATACAAAACCAGTAAACGCAACAACACAATAATAAAATGAAAATGTGGAGCACAGAATACGACTATTTAATGAATATTCACAAAAAGACTTTGGAAAATGTGCAAAACCAGCTCCACATTAACTATACATGAAAAACTCTGAGTGCATCCAGCTTCGTTTGTTTGCACATCACAGTTCCTTTTCGTTTTCTTTTCCTCTGACTTCAGAAAAGAAATACTTGCAGGTCCATGTCTTGTTAAACACTCTGCATTCGGAATTAATCTTTCTTTTTTTTGCCATTAGCTGACATCTTCATGAGCTGAAACTGACCAACAAACCAACCAGTGCATCAGCCTTATGCAAGTACAGAAAGTATGTGTGCAAAAACACTATCCTTCAAAATAAAAGCAGTGGCGTTGTATTGGTTACGTCTATTATGATGATACATATTTGCATTGACTTTTAATTTGCCAGTGACCTCATGTGGGCCAGTTAGGGTCAGCTGTTGGGCCGCATGAGGCCTCCGGGCCTTACAATGCCCGGGTCGGATTTAAACAGATATTTCAGTAAATCTCACCGGAGCTTAACAAGACAAGGTGTTCATACTACAGCACCATCATGCCCCCTCCCTTTGAATGACCGGCAGAAACCCCTGGTTCCACTGAAAACATCCATAAATCATGTCAGGGACAGACGTTTCAACAGCACAGACAACAAGGCAGACCACCTCCATGAACTGTCGTCAGTACGTAAGAACAAACCGACCCTAAAGCCACAGAGCGGTGCTTCATCATCACTGGCTGTTCTGCTGTAAATGATTTAAAAGTGCTTTTATTGCATTTGTAGTGTTTTCAGATTTATGCAGAGGACAGTGGTCTGATGGAGTTCCTCTCAGATCCTCATTCATCTTCATCAGTTTGTCGTGTTATTTCTTGTCTTTTCGGTGGAATAAGACCAAGTGTACTGTGGTTGTAAAGGGAACTTTAAAGTCCGTGGACGCCTTGGATCCAGGTGTTTGTGTTCTAACAGCAGTCTGGGATCCAAAACAATAAGGACTAATGTCAGAATAGTTTTAGATTATGGGATAGATATCAGTGCATTGGTCCATTTGGGTTCAATTATTATCTTTCTGAAATGACTCACAGATGGTTTGGACTCAGTTTATGTCAACATTGATTTTTTTTATCCATGTCTATGATTTTAAATGTTGTACCTCTGAATTTCCTCCACCAAGGAGGTTCTGTTTTTGCCGACGCTGGTTTGTTTGTCTGTGTGCAAGATAACTGAAAAAGTTATGGACAGATTTGGATGAAAATTTCAGTAAACATTGATACTGGCACAAGGAGCAAATGATTACATTTTAGTGGTGATGGGGGGGGGGCACACTGATCTACCTTGGTGGAGGTCTGCGCTCTCCGAGTGCTTTTCTAGTTTCTCAAATATTTTTTGTGCTCTTTTGTGATCACCCAAAACCACTCAAAAACAACCCAAAAAACAGCCAAAGTCACCCAACAACCATCCAAAAACCATCTAAAAATCATCTAAAAAAACATCTAAAAATCATACAAAAACCATACAAAAAAATAGGACCTATGTCCCTGTATCTTACCGGCCTAATTAAAAACTTTGGGAAATGTATCCAGATCCATTTATTCTCCCCCAGTTCTGTGTATTTATTCTATTACAGAAATAGCCCATGTTTTGCTCATATTCAATCAGATGTGTAAAAAAGTCAAATTCCATCTTGATATCATTGATACTGATTTATTGGATCAACCCACTTCCTATCTGTTATAATGGGAACATTTTTCAAAGTGGCACCAAATCCAGAATCAGATCTGGATCCAAATAATTTCACTAACTTTTGTTGACATCATCATAAAGAAGCTGTAGACCAAGTTTGACGTCAATTGGAATTGTAGTTTTGGAGAAGAAGATGATTGAAAGTTTTGTAACGGACGACAGACGCTGCATGATGACAGGAGCTTTTGGTCTGTCGGCCGCTAAGATAAAAACTATCCAACCCCCCCCCCAAAAAAAACCAAAAACACCCAGCCCAGGTGAATCCAGGTGTTTGTGTTCTAACAGCGGTCTGGGATCCAAAACAATAAGGACTAATGTCAGAATACAGTTTTATATTATGGGATGGATATCAGTGCATTGGTTCGTTTGGTTCAGTTCTTCTCTTTGTTTGTAAAATGACTCACAGACGGTTTGGACTGAATTCTAGTCTGAGAGGACGGATCTGAGATGAGGAGGTCTGGGATCCTGAGTGTTCAGAGTCAATGAGTAAAAAAGACCAAAATAATCAACAAATCAAACATAAACGAACAAAAATGAATAAAACAAACAAACAAACAAATAAATAAATTTCTCTCAACGTTGATTTTTTTTTTTTTCTCCCTGACTTTGATTTTCACTGTTCTTCCTCTAAATGTCTGTAATATTTTTCTGCTCTGACTGTAAATAATCATTTCCTTCTACTTTCATCACATCTGACTGAGGAAGAAACATCTACCATTAAACTGTAAATAAATCTGGATGTTTGTGAACTCTGTGGACATAAACCTGTGGACACATCATGTCTGCAGCTGTCACATGTCCTGTTCAGGAGGATCACACACAAACATCTATATTCATTTAAGGTTTAATGGTAGATTTTACTGTATTCTGTCCTGTTTTAGTTATTTTGATTATTTTTTATTCTACAAAAATGAATTATTGTATCTGTGAAGCATCATTTAGTCCAAAACCCAAAGAGATTCACTTTAACACAACAGTGACAGAAAATGAACTGAAATGAACTTGTAAACCATAATTAAAACACTGATTAATTACTGATCGACTGCAGAAAAATGACACGAATGGACGATAATATTCAGCCTGATCTAATGCAGATGAAACGGATCTGAAATGAAACATTTAAACTGTGGTGTTGACCTGTGGGAACCCTGGTTCTAGATCCTCTGATCCACTTCAGTCCTCTCCTTTCTTGGTAAATTCCTCTGTCATTTTCAGCTGAATAACCTCTAGGCTAACATGTCTGTTTCTGCACCATGGCAACGTGGCCCTAATGTTTATCTGTTGCTAGGTAACCCACTTCAATGATGATTCTATGATTCTGGCATTTGTACAGCTGTTGTGTTCCAAAACTACTAACATCTCCCAAAATATTGGTCCGATCAACTTCCTGTTTTCACGAGTGTGTTCCTGGACCAAAATTACAGAAGTGTGACAAACTGCAGCAGTCAGCTGTGTACGGAGTCCACTTCACTTTTAGAATATAGAGATGACTCACTGAAGGACGTTTATGTCAACTCTATGGACATAAACCTGTGGACACAGCATGTCTGCAGCTGTCACATGTCCTGTTCAGGAGGATCACACACACAAACATCTATATTTATTTATAGTTTAATGGTAGATGTTTCTTCCTCAGTCAGATGTGATGAAAGTAGATGGAAATAATTATTTACAGTCAGAGCAGAAAAATATTAGAGACATTTAGAGGAAGAACATTTAAAATTAAAAAAATAAAAAATAAAGCTCAATGTTGAGAGAAATCAATTTGAGTATTTTATTCATTTTGTTTATTATTTTGTTTATTTTTGTTCATTTATGTTTGATTTGTTGATATTTTGGTCTTTTTTTTTAAACTTGTTTTGGTGATTTTTATTCATTTTGTTGATTATTTTGTCAAATTCTGTTCATTTTTTCTTTCTCAGTTAGATGTGATGAAAGTAGATGGTTAGTAAAAAAAAAAAGTAAAATGAACAAAAGCAGCAACAAAATTAATAAAAATTACCAGCACAAGCATAAAAAGTGAACAAAAATGAAGAAAAGAGCAATGTAATGAGCAAAATACACACACAAAAAAAACAAAAGTAGATGATCAGATTAGGAAGAAAATGATTATTTACAGTCAGAGCAGGAAAAATATTAGAGACATTTAGAGGAAGAACATTTAAAAACAATCATGAATAAAAAAAAAACAACAAAATCAATGTTCCAATCAGTGCTCCAAAAAACTGCATAATAATGGACAGATGGACAGATGGACAGATGGACATGCTGACTGTATTTGTACCAGGGGCTCAAAAAAACCAAACAAACATCCAAACCTGTCACATCTATAGAATTCCTCAGTAGGAGAAATGATGAAAAAAATGACACCTGTAGACAGAAGCACCATTATGACAAATACCAGGGATGAGTCACCTGTGAATTAACGGGAAACGTCTGCGTGGACCTGCACATCTGTCGGCTACGAAACCTTTTATCGAGATGTTGGTGTTACACCCTGAAGGCCACGCGTGAAACCCCCCCCCACACAAACACATGGGTTTAAGCTGAACCCTGACACCAGGGCACAGGTCGCATTAACCACAAATATTCCATCACTGACAGATTTTTTTTTAAATGACGGAAAATTCTGAAGGTCGTCCATCATTTTGACAGATTAAAATACGGAGGGTAATCTACCAAAGAACGCACTGTGAACAGAACCTGCTGCAGGTTCACTGCTCTGTCTGTGAGCAAGGCATCAAACATTCTGTAACAGGATCCAACTGTACAGAACCAACAGCACCTGTACAGAACCAACAGAACCCGTACAGAACCAACAGAACCTGTACAGAACCAACAGTACCTGTACAGAACCAACACCTGTACAGAACCAACAGCACCTGTACAGAACCAACAGCACCTGTACAGAACCAACAGAACCCGTACAGAACCAACAGAACCTGTACAGAACCAACAGTACCTGTACAGAACCAACACCTGTACAGAACCAGCACCTGTACAGAACCAACAGCACCTGTACAGAACCAACAGCACCTGTACAGAACCAACACCTGTACAGAACCAACAGCACCTGTACAGAACCAACAGAACCTGTACAGAACCAACAGAACCTGTACAGAACCAACAGTACCTGTACAGAACCAACACCTGTACAGAACCAACAGAACCTGTACAGAACCAACAGCACCTGTACAGAACCAACACCTGTACAGAACCAACAGAACCTGTACAGAACCAACAGCACCTGTACAGAACCAACAGAACCTGTACAGAACCAACAGTACCTATACAGAACCAACACCTGTACAGAACCAACAGAACCTGTACAGAACCAACAGCACCTGTACAGAACCAACAGAACCTGTACAGAACCAACAGTACCTGTACAGAACCAACACCTGTACAGAACCAACAGAACCTGTACAGAACCAACAGCACCTGTACAGAACCAGCACCTGTACAGAACCAACAGTACCTGTACAGAACCAACACCTGTACAGAACCAACAGAACCTGTACAGAACCAACAGCACCTGTACAGAACCAACACCTGTACAGAACCAACAGCACCTGTACAGAACCAGCACCTATACAGAACCAACAGCACCTGTACAGAACCAACAGAACCTGTACAGAACCAACAGCACCTGTACAGAACCAGCACCTGTACAGAACCAACAGCACCTGTACAGAACCAACAGAACCTGTACAGAACCAACAGTACCTGTACAGAACCAACACCTGTACAGAACCAACAGAACCTGTACAGAACCAACAGCACCTGTACAGAACCAACAGAACCTGTACAGAACCAACAGTACCTGTACAGAACCAACACCTGTACAGAACCAACAGCACCTGTACAGAACCAACAGAACCTGTACAGAACCAACAGCACCTGTACAGAACCAGCACCTGTACAGAACCAACAGCACCTGTACAGAACCAACACCTGTACAGAACCAACAGCACCTGTACAGAACCAACAGCACCTGTACAGAACCAGCACCTGTACAGAACCAACAGCACCTGTACAGAACCAACACCTGTACAGAACCAACAGAACCTGTACAGAACCAACAGCACCTGTACAGAACCAACACCTGTACAGAACCAACAGAACCTGTACAGAACCAACAGCACCTGTACAGAACCAGCACCTGTACAGAACCAACAGCACCTGTACAGAACCAACAGAACCTGTACAGAACCAACAGTACCTGTACAGAACCAACACCTGTACAGAACCAACAGCACCTGTACAGAACCAACAGAACCTGTACAGAACCAACAGCACCTGTACAGAACCAACACCTGTACAGAACCAACAGCACCTGTACAGAACCAACAGAACCTGTACAGAACCAACAGCACCTGTACAGAATCAACAGAACCTGTACAGAACCAACAGCACCTGTACAGAACCAACACCTGTATAGAACCAACAGCACCTGTACAGAACCAACACCTGTACAGAACCAACAGCACCTGTATAGAACCAACACCTGTATAGAACCAACAGCACCTGTACAGAACCAACACCTGTACAGAACCAACAGCACCTGTACAGAACCAACACCTGTACAGAACCAACAGCACCTGTACAGAACCAACACCTGTACAGAACCAACACCTGTATAGAACCAACAGCACCTGTACAGAACCAACAGCACCTGTACAGAACCAACACCTGTATAGAACCAACACCTGTATAGAACCAACAGCACCTGTACAGAACCAACAGCTGTACAGAACCAACAGCACCTGTACAGAACCAACACCTGTACAGAACCAACACCTGTATAGAACCAACAGCACCTGTACAGAACCAACACCTGTATAGAACCAACAGCACCTGTACAGAACCAACACCTGTACAGAACCAACAGCACCTGTACAGAACCAACAGCACCTGTACAGAACCAACACCTGTATAGAACCAACAGCACCTGTACAGAACCAACACCTGTACAGAACCAACAGCACCTGTACAGAACCAACACCTGTATAGAACCAACAGCACCTGTACAGAACCAACACCTGTACAGAACCAACACCTGTATAGAACCAACAGCACCTGTACAGAACCAACACCTGTACAGAACCAACACCTGTACAGAACCAACAGCACCTGTACAGAACCAACACCTGTATAGAACCAACACCTGTACAGAACCAACACCTGTATAGAACCAACAGCACCTGTACAGAACCAACACCTGTATAGAACCAACAGAACCTGTACAGAACCAACACCTGTATAGAACCAACACCTGTATAGAACCAACACCTGTATAGAACCAACAGAACCACTGTTCACAACTACACTGAATACAACAGCGGTACTACAGTCACATGACTCACCGTTAGTCCACCTGTAGTAGACCCCCTGTCCAGTTAGTCCACCTGTAGTAGACCCTGTCCAGTTAGTCCACCTGTAGCAGACCCTGTCCAGTTAGTCCACCTGTAGTAGACCCCCTGTCCAGTTAGTCCACCTGTAGTAGACCCCCTGTCCAGTTAGTCCACCTGTAGTAGACCCTGTCCAGTTAGTCCACCTGTAGCAGACCCTGTCCAGTTAGTCCACCTGTAGTAGACCCCCTGTCCAGTTAGTCCACCTGTAGTAGACCCTGTCCAGTTAGTCCACCTGTAGCAGACCCTGTCCAGTTAGTTCACCTATAGTAGACCCCGTCCAGTTAGTCCACCTGTAGCAGACCCCGTCCAGTTAGTCCACCTGTAGCAGACCCCGTCCAGTTAGTCCACCTGTAGCAGACCCTGTCCAGTTAGTCCACTTTTAGCAGACCCTGTCCAGTTAGTCCACCTGTAGCAGACCCTGTCCAGTTAGTCCACCTGTAGCAGACCTCCTCAGTTCTTTCCAGTAAATGTGATGTCATCGGTAAACGTGGTGAAAACCATCTTAAATATTCTAATAAGGTTTTTCCCAGGATAACCACAGATTCTTCCAGGATCATCTCTGGACCTGCTGCGGTGGTCCTGCCTCTCTCCTGCCCTCGTCATCGCCACTCACTTATCCTCAACTGCCTCCATGTGTCTCCCCCTCTCCCCCAGTCTCTGTCTCTATCTCTCTCTCTTTTCTTTTTCTTTACTCTCTCTCTTTAACCCCATGTGCTCCTGTCCCTCGTCCCTCCTCCTCAGTCTGGTTCTGCTCCAGGTTTCTGCTGTTAAAGGTCCTGTTTCCTTCCACTGTCTCCATCACTAGTGTTTGCTCCTGGAGGATTCTGTTGGGTTTCTGTAAATTGGCTTCAGTCTGGTTTGGACCAACTATGTATAAAGTGTCATGAGAGAACTTTTTGTGATCTGGCGCTATATAAATTAAATTTGATTGATTGAGTGATTTAATTGGTTTTCCCTGTAAGTGGCTTTGGAAAAAAGCGTCTGCCAAATGCGTAAACATAAACATAAAACAGAGGGACTGATGGAGTGAAGGATGAAGGACAGGCAGCTCCTCCTGCAGTTCTTCTTTCCTTTGGTGTGTTCTATGTGCTCATGTTCTACCTTTACTATGCTATTAGATTTCATGTCCGTTTGTTTGCAGATCTGTGCTTCACAGAAGCTGAACCCTGACCCTCAGTTCATGGACTGGACAGTGTGTGACAGTTTAGAATGTGTCCAGAGAACACAGCAGTTCAGAGTGGAGGACAGGATTCTACCAGTGGTGATGTGATGTTGGGTTCAACTACAGCTGCTGCATCACTGACATGTTTTTGAACATTACACACTAAATATAGCTCATTATCATTAAAAAACTAGAAGCACTCGGAGAGCGCAGACCTCCGCCAAGGCTGATCAGTGGCCCCCCCTGTGGGCCCCCCCACCCCCGATCACCACCAAAATTTAATCATTTCTTCCTTATCCCATTTCCAACAAACCCTGAAAATTTCATCCAAATCTGTCCATAACTTTTTGAGTTATGTTGCACACTAACGGACAGACAAACAAACAGACAAACAAACAAACAAACAAACAAACCCTGGTAAAAACATAACCTCCTTGGCGGAGGTAATAAAAATCTGAAATGATGGATAATAATATGTTATGATGGAATTTTTACGACCCTGTCCGACAAAATGACGAACAATGAAATGTCTAGTGCCACCTCTGTGCAGAGGGACAGGGACAGGGTAAGGGACAGGGACAAGGACAGGGTAAGGGTAAGGGACAGGGACAGGGACAGGGTAAGGGACAGGGACAGGGTAAGGGTAAGGGACAGGGTAAGGGTAAGGGTAAGGGACAGGGTAAGGGACAGGGACAAGGACAGGGTAAGGGACAGGGACAGGGTAAGGGACAGGGTAAGGGACAGGGATAAGGACAGGGTAAGGGACAGGGTAAGGGACAGGGTAAGGGTAAGGGACAGGGACAGGGTAAGGGACAGGGGACAAGGACAGGGTAAGGGACAGGGTAAGGGTAAGGGTAAGGGTAAGGGACAGGGTAAGGGACAGGGACAGGGTAAGGGTAAGGGACAGGGACAGGGTAAGGGACAGGGTAAGGGACAGGGTAAGGGACAGGGTAAGGGACAGGGACAAGGACAGGGTAAGGGACAGGGACAGGGTAAGGGTAAGGGACAGGGTAAGGGACAGGGACAGGGTAAGGGACAGGGTAAGGGACAGGGACAAGGACAGGGTAAGGGTAAGGGTAAGGGACAGGGTAAGGGACAGGGTAAGGGTAAGGGACAGGGACAGGGTAAGGGACAGGGACAGGGTAAGGGACAGGGTAAGGGACAGGGACAGGGTAAGGGACAGGGACAAGGACAGGGTAAGGGACAGGGACAGGGTAAGGGTAAGGGACAGGGTAAGGGTAAGGGACAGGGACAGGGTAAGGGACAGGGTAAGGGACAGGGACAAGGACAGGGTAAGGGACAGGGTAAGGGTAAGGGTAAGGGACAGGGTAAGGGACAGGGACAGGGTAAGGGACAGGGACAGGGTAAGGGACAGGGTAAGGGACAGGGTAAGGGACAGGGTAAGGGACAGGGACAAGGACAGGGTAAGGGACAGGGTAAGGGACAGGGTAAGGGACAGGGACAGGGTAAGGGACAGGGTAAGGGGACAGGGACAAGGACAGGGTAAGGGACAGGGTAAGGGTAAGGGTAAGGGACAGGGTAAGGGACAGGGTAAGGGTAAGGGACAGGGACAGGGTAAGGGACAGGGACAGGGTAAGGGACAGGGTAAGGGACAGGGACAGGGTAAGGGACAGGGTAAGGGACAGGGACAAGGACAGGGTAAGGGACAGGGACAGGGTAAGGGTAAGGGTAAGGGACAGGGTAGGGACAGGGACAGGGACAAGGACAGGGACAGGGTAAGGGACAGGGTAAGGGACAGGGTAAGGGACAGGGACAGGGACAAGGACAGGGACAGGGTAAGGGACAGGGTAAGGGACAGGGACAAGGACAGGGTAAGGGACAGGGACAAGGACAGGGTAAGGGACAGGGACAGGGTCTTACTGCTGGATCTGCTCTGCAGTGTCGTATCTGCCGTCGTAGTTGTAGTCGAACACCGGACCGGTCACCACGTTGATGCCGTTGTAAAACCAGGAGTATTTCATCAACAGGGAGTTGTGGAAATAGTCCCAGATTTCTACGAGGAGGAAAGGAGTGAGAAAAAGGACGAATAAACATTTAAGGAGATGAAATAAAACAGGTGTTGAACTGGAGTTAGATTATGAGTAGGATGGACGTTAGATCTATTTTAGCTGTTTTAATTCAGACTTCTTATTTCTAAATCATCTTCTTGTTTTTTTGTTTTTTTTTTTCAGATCAGGTCATTTCCCGGTGGGACTGTATCTGTGTCGTCATGGTAACCCCCCATGTGTGGGTGTGTCCACTTACTCTTGAACTCGGGGAACATGGGCACCACGTTGCTCATGAGCAGGGCATCGAACTGCTGCTCCACAGTGTCATTCAGATCTGCAAACACACACACACACACACATGAGCCAAGACCCCCCAGACCCCCAGACCCCCCCAGGAGGACAGGACATGGGTGCATGGGTCATTATCAGTCTATTCGGAAGAACAACACTGCTGTACTGGAACACCCCCCACCCCACCCCACCCCACATGAGGCTGCTGCCAGTAAACGTGTCAAAGAAAACAGTGTGATTTGGTGGAAAAGGGGTGGGGTGGGGGGGCACAAGTGTGAAAAATTACAAAGTCAAAGTCCCAGAAGGAGTGGGACATGGTTTGGAAACTGGGGAGGGGGGCGTTGATGTGTGGCTGTGTGCTGGTGCGTACTGGGGGGGTACAGGAAGGCGGGTGTTACGTTTCCAGCAGACTCGTACTGGTCACAGCGGGGGCTGACGGACAGACGGACGTCAGGTCTCAGACAGTCGGGAATCGGCGGAGGCAGAGGGTCAAAGGTCATCTGCAACACAGGGGTCACATGGGGTCATGGGGGGACACTGTTAGAACAAGACACACACACACATTTACACATGGATTTATGGGGTTTGGAAATAAAAGAGGCAGAAAATGAACTGAACTGTTCAATATGTGTCCATTAATTTATATTGTTATTATTATTATTATTATTATTATTATTATTTTGTAATAACTGAATAAAACAGTGAGTTATAGCAAAAAATAAAACAAAACAGACTGGAATTTTTATATTTATTATAAAAAACAGTAAATGTTGATAATCAATCAATGACTGCATTATGTATCTGTTGTGGTTCGATATTAAAATTAGGAAAATTGTGTTGTTTGATTCTTGTATTCAGTTCATGATAAAGGTGTAAAAGCACTGAGGGGTTGGATTAAATCAGTTTCTTCTTCTTCTTTCTACTCCTTTTGCAAAATTCAGACTTGTATGTGTTTGAAGATAGATTTTGTTCATTTAAATGTTAGTTTGTTTTTGTCTTAATTTGTTTTGTTTTATTTTGTTTCTTTGCATGTTCGAAATAAATAAATAAATGAATAATGAAACTTTATGAGATTATCAATCATTCAATCAAATTTTATTTATATAGCGCCAAATCATGACAAAAGTTATGTCTGTCGTGGAGGCGTAAACAACATAAAAATTTGTGGAGAATGGATCAGTTGTCAAACTGACAGACGAGCTCCGCCCCCCTCTGGTCAGAGGTCAGTTCTGACCTGTCCAGGAAGTCCTTCTAACTTAGAGTAGGCCGCGCTAGTAAATTTGATCATTTTATTTGGAAAATTTCATGTACACAAAAATAAATGTACCTAAAACACACCCACATTTTAAAATCTTTCTGATGGAATTGGAAAAACATATTAAACCATTAGAATTTATCTTTAACAAAAAACAGCACCAGCGCCCTGTCACGTCTGCCACCAGACGTCAGTCTGGTCTGGTCTGTCTTGTGTGTTTGTCTGTCACTTCCTGTTTTATTTTGTTCAGTTCTCCTCATGTGTCATGTCTGGTGTCTTTGCTTCCTGTCCCTTCCACCTGTGTGATTACCTGTCTCCGCCCTGATGTGTTCCACCTGTGTCTCACTGTCGTCCCTCCCTCTTGTGTATTTCAGTCCTGTGTTTCCTCCTGTCCGTCGCCAGTTCGTATTTTCCTCGTGAGATACTTACCAGCGTTTTTGGATCCTGTCTGTCTGTGTTTGACCTGGTTTGCCTTCTCTGACTCTTGCCTGTTTGCCTAACCCTGTCTGTGCTTCTGCCTCCAACGACTCAACGTGTGTTCGACCTTATCGCCTGTTCGACGGTACGTGAGCTAGCCTGATCCTTATGTCCTGTTGCCTTTCCGTCTGCCTGCCCGTGTAGGACCTGCTTCTGCCACTGACATCCCTCTGCTTTCCCCTAGTCGGATTCCCGACGTGCTTTACCGTTCCGGACTGTGGGTTTTCGTCTCCGGTCCGCTTCACTAACCCTGAGAAGAACCCGGGACTCTGTGTTCTCAAGATTCTGTTCATTATCAGAGAACTGTCAGCTAACAGTGTGTTTAATGAACACTGTGAACTTTGACGTCCGTCTCTGGGTCTTGCATGTGGGTTCAGTTTATGTACTCAGTCCATCACACACCCTGGCAAATTATAAAGAATTCTTTAAAATACATTGAACTCTCTGATGTATTAATTTATTTATTTTTGTTAGATATGTTGTTTTTTTTGTTTTTTTTTAGACTATTTTTATTTTATAAATTTGTACATCATAAAACAGCAAGAGAAAATACAAAAAAAAAAAAAAAAAAAAAATCCAAAACAACGTTCAAACAAGCCAAAAAAGCCTTATATGAATAACTCCCCAGAAATGAACAATACACAGGAAATGAAAAAGAAAGAAAGAATTAAAAATACAATATAACTGAATTAATAAACTAAAGTGAAAAATAAATAAATAAAATAATGTATTTTTTTTATATTATTTGTCTATTCTGCTTTGTGTCTTTAAATGCATGCATTTCTTAAAATTTATTTGTTCAAAAGCTTTTTCTTTTTGACATTTTGATGTTTGTTCAAAATTTATATTTCTTGTATACCTAAATATTTTCAGTTAAAAAAATCTAAATAGCAGCCTGCACTAAGCTTAAATATGATTGGTTAATATGAAGTATGCCACTGTTGCTAAGCAGAAGAATAAACTCATATGAAAACAGAATGTCAGCGGTTGGACTGGTCTGGAGGTTCTGGGCACTTTGGGTCAGGCTGGACTGTTGTGGGTTCAGTCCAGATAAAGGAGATTAAAAAAACTGCAGAACTGAGTAAACATTCATATGTGGACCTGTGGTTGAACAGAGAAAGAAAGTGAAGAACCAGCACCGGTGGAAGACTGATGGACAGATTCAAAGCAGGATGAACGACGCACTTCTGCTTTTTTATAGAAATATAAGTGAAGTTTAAAGGGGCCCGGTCTGGACTAAAGCCGGGCCTAAAGTAATGTCTGAATTTGTTTTTCCTTTTTTTTTTTTTTTTCTCAGGTTTTTATTTAGAAATACTGAGAAAAATTCAACATACATTTAAATTACATTGTGGTCACGTAACAAGTATGTGACCAATGACCAATCTGTCCATTCTCAACACTTCAGTTTTTCCCTTTTTTTTTTTTGTTAATAATAAACAAAACAATTGAACAGTGAACAATGGATGCATTGTTACTAGGGATGTCCGATAATATCGGCCCACCGATATTATCGGCCTGATATTGGCATAAAAATGTAATATCGGTGAATATCGGTATCGGTTTTTTTGCCTATCATTAAAACTGATAAAATAATGCCTTGATCTCACCGGCATTTACCGACGCATAAAAGAAGCATTGTTTGTAGCTGAAAGAAATGTGCAGTTTTCAAAACTGTGCAGTAGCGTTGCCACACTGTAACAGACTCATGGAGGGAGGGAGAGAAAAGAAATAATATGGCCTTTTTTCCACAACTTAACTCTTTCTCGCCAATGACCAGATTTTCCGTCAGTCCGTGTTTTCACTGTTATACTGTAGTTGAAGCTGTGCGGATCGTGTGAATTACTTTCCCTTAGTCCAAAACAAATATTAAGCAGCTTTTTCGGAAAAATGACGGACCGGGTTTAATGTTTTGCACTGGAGTCTCCGTATCCCATGGCACGCATCCAGCGTCAGTCACTGAATGAGGAAATGCAGACTGTGCAGGAAACCGCACACAGTTTCAAAAGCCTTAAAGATGATTATGGAGACAGACGTCTGACAGTTCAGTATATGATGGAGCTACAGAAGAACCATTTAGAGCAGGAACGGAGAAGAAACAGAAGGTGAGGGGACGGACACGGACACGGGAAACACGGAGCGGCTCAGGTCCGACATGAAGGGGGGGGGGGGGGGGGGGGCACGGAGCGACACGGAGAAAATGACAGACAGGAGGAAATTGAAAAGAGACATTTGTAGAGGACATTCAAGGAGAAGACAGACACACAGGACATGGACAGACAAAGGACAGCTAGTGTTCATCTGTTTAGAGTGAGTTCAGATTCAGACTGAGGACACAGAACAGATTCAGCTGGAGAATGTCAGCAGGACACAGGGAAGACACTGTGGGATTTGGCTGGAATAGGAAAGAAATACATACATATATTCATACACAGATAAATAACTAGAGGTCCATAGAATTATTTACAGATCAAACACCTAACACAACATTTTCAGTCAGCCTCCAAAGATGAGTGAAAATGACCAAACAGGCTGGTGCTGGCTACCAACTCAGTGGAAAATGTTCTGGAGGGAGAGAGTTCAGCTGAAGTATGTGTTCTGTGCACAGACAGAGTTTACATTTAAAAGCCTTGTTGCATTTGAGAATGCATCCAATGGGGCATCACAGTAAAATTAGGCATGATGTGTTAATTCCATGACAGGAGATATGTGATGTTACCTAAAATTAGTTTAATATCCCACATATATCGGCAGCGATATCGGTAGATATCGGAATTGGAAATTAAGCGTTGGACAATATCGGCATATCGTTTTTTGGCAAAAAAGCCAATATCGGACATCCCTAATTGTTACATAAAGAAAACACACACAAAG
>NC_043967.1:56307903-56418218 GCF_902148855.1 Sphaeramia orbicularis | reverse complement strand
TCCGTTATCGTACTCAGAGCTTACAGAACACTAGGGTTCACTTCACTCCAGGCTTCCTCTGCCTCAGTTTCTATTTCACTGCTTCTTCCTGTTCAGCCGTAGTGGATTCCATGTTCGCTTGCATTCCTGCGGCGGGGTTTTCTGGATTTATTGGTCTTCGAGTTAAGGATTTTCCAGAAATAGTCATGTAGGCTCATTCTAGAACAGCTTCTACTCACACATGTACAGTTTCACCAGATGAACGCAGAACTTAAACCTGGGGTGGGCAATGAAGTTTCCGATGGGGCCACATGAGAAACTTTGACAGTTGTTAAGGGCCAGATCAATACACTTGCAGCTCTCCTAAATATCTCTCTCTGTCTATATATATACTTCACTATAATACAAAACCAGTAAACGCAACAACACTAATAAAATGAAAATGTGGAGCACAGAATACTATATTAATGAATATTCACAAAAAGACTTTGGAAAATGTGCAAACCAGCTCCACATTAACTATACATGAAAACTCTGAGTGCATCCAGCTTCGTTTGTTTGCACATCACAGTTCCTTTTCGTTTCTTTTCCTCTGACTTCAGAAAAGAAATACTTGCAGGTCCATGTCTTGTTAAACACTCTGCATTCGGAATTAATCTTTCTTTTTTTTGCCATTAGCTGACATCTTCATGAGCTGAAACTGACCAACAAACCAACCAGTGCATCAGCCTTATGCAAGTACAGAAAGTATGTGTGCAAAAACACTATCCTTCAAAATAAAAGCAGTGGCGTTGTATTGGTTACGTCTATTATGATGATACATATTTGCATTGACTTTTAATTTGCCAGTGACCTCATGTGGGCCAGTTAGGGTCAGCTGTTGGGCCGCATGAGGCCTCCGGGCCTTACAATGCCCGGGTCGGATTTAAACAGATATTTCAGTAAATCTCACCGGAGCTTAACAAGACAAGGTGTTCATACTACAGCACCATCATGCCCCCTCCCTTTGAATGACCGGCAGAAACCCCTGGTTCCACTGAAAACATCCATAAATCATGTCAGGGACAGACGTTTCAACAGCACAGACAACAAGGCAGACCACCTCCATGAACTGTCGTCAGTACGTAAGAACAAACCGACCCTAAAGCCACAGAGCGGTGCTTCATCATCACTGGCTGTTCTGCTGTAAATGATTTAAAAGTGCTTTTATTGCATTTGTAGTGTTTTCAGATTTATGCAGAGGACAGTGGTCTGATGGAGTTCCTCTCAGATCCTCATCATCTTCATCAGTTTGTCGTGTTATTTCTTGTCTTTTCGGTGGAATAAGACCAAGTGTACTGTGGTTGTAAAGGGAACTTTAAAGTCCGTGGACGCCTTGGATCCAGGTGTTTGTGTTCTAACAGCAGTCTGGGATCCAAAACAATAAGGACTAATGTCAGAATAGTTTTAGATTATGGGATAGATATCAGTGCATTGGTCCATTTGGGTTCAATTATTATCTTTCTGAAATGACTCACAGATGGTTTGGACTCAGTTTATGTCAACATTGATTTTTTTTATCCATGTCTATGATTTTAAATGTTGTACCTCTGAATTTCCTCCACCAAGGAGGTTCTGTTTTGCCGACGCTGGTTTGTTTGTCTGTGTGCAAGATAACTGAAAAAGTTATGGACAGATTTGGATGAAAATTTCAGTAAACATTGATACTGGCACAAGGAGCAAATGATTACATTTTAGTGGTGATGGGGGGGGCACACTGATCTACCTTGGTGGAGGTCTGCGCTCTCCGAGTGCTTTTCTAGTTTCTCAAATATTTTTTTGTGCTCTTTTGTGATCACCCAAAACCACTCAAAAACAACCCAAAAAACAGCCAAAGTCACCCAACAACCATCCAAAAACCATCTAAAAATCATCTAAAAAAACATCTAAAAATCATACAAAACCATACAAAAAAAATAGGACCTATGTCCCTGTATCTTACCGGCCTAATTAAAACTTTGGGAAATGTATCCAGATCCATTTATTCTCCCCCAGTTCTGTGTATTTATTCTATTACAGAAATAGCCCATGTTTTGCTCATATTCAATCAGATGTGTAAAAAAGTCAAATTCCATCTTGATATCATTGATACTGATTTATTGGATCAACCCACTTCCTATCTGTTATAATGGGAACATTTTTCAAAGTGGCACCAAATCCAGAATCAGATCTGGATCCAAATAATTTCACTAACTTTTGTTGACATCATCATAAAGAAGCTGTAGACCAAGTTTGACGTCAATTGGAATTGTAGTTTTGGAGAAGAAGACGATTGAAAGTTTTGTAACGGACGACAGACGCTGCATGATGACAGGAGCTTTTGGTCTGTCGGCCGCTAAGATAAAAACTATCCAACCCCCCCCCCAAAAAAACCAAAAACACCCAGCCCAGGTGAATCCAGGTGTTTGTGTTCTAACAGCGGTCTGGGATCCAAAACAATAAGGACTAATGTCAGAATACAGTTTTATATTATGGGATGGATATCAGTGCATTGGTCGTTTGGTTCAGTTTCTTCTCTTTGTTTGTAAAATGACTCACAGACGGTTTGGACTGAATTCTAGTCTGAGAGGACGGATCTGAGATGAGGAGGTCTGGGATCCTGAGTGTTCAGAGTCAATGAGTAAAAAAGACCAAAATAATCAACAAATCAAACATAAACGAACAAAAATGAATAAAACAAACAAACAACAAATAAATAAATTTCTCTCAACGTTGATTTTTTTTTTTTCCCTGACTTTGATTTTCACTGTTCTTCCTCTAAATGTCTGTAATATTTTTCTGCTCTGACTGTAAATAATCATTTCCTTCTACTTTCATCACATCTGACTGAGGAAGAAACATCTACCATTAAACTGTAAATAAATCTGGATGTTTGTGAACTCTGTGGACATAAACCTGTGGACACATCATGTCTGCAGCTGTCACATGTCCTGTTCAGGAGGATCACACACAAAACATCTATATTCATTTAAGGTTTAATGGTAGATTTTACTGTATTCTGTCCTGTTTTAGTTATTTGATTATTTTTATTCTACAAAAATGAATTATTGTATCTGTGAAGCATCATTTAGTCCAAAACCCAAAGAGATTCACTTTAACACAACAGTGACAGAAAATGAACTGAAATGAACTTGTAAACCATAATTAAAACACTGATTAATTACTGATCGACTGCAGAAAAATGACACGAATGGACGATAATATTCAGCCTGATCTAATGCAGATGAAACGGATCTGAAATGAAACATTTAAACTGTGGTGTTGACCTGTGGGGAACCCTGGTTCTAGATCCTCTGATCCACTTCAGTCCTCTCCTTTCTTGGTAAATTCCTCTGTCATTTTCAGCTGAATAACCTCTAGGCTAACATGTCTGTTTCTGCACCATGGCAACGTGGCCCTAATGTTTATCTGTTGCTAGGTAACCCACTTCAATGATGATTCTATGATTCTGGCATTTGTACAGCTGTTGTGTTCCAAAACTACTAACATCTCCCAAAATATTGGTCCGATCAACTTCCTGTTTTCACGAGTGTGTTCCTGGACCAAAATTACAGAAGTGTGACAAACTGCAGCAGTCAGCTGTGTACGGAGTCCACTTCACTTTTAGAATATAGAGATGACTCACTGAAGGACGTTTATGTCAACTCTATGGACATAAACCTGTGGACACAGCATGTCTGCAGCTGTCACATGTCCTGTTCAGGAGGATCACACACACAAACATCTATATTTATTTATAGTTTAATGGTAGATGTTTCTTCCTCAGTCAGATGTGATGAAAGTAGATGGAAATAATTATTTACAGTCAGAGCAGAAAAATATTAGAGACATTTAGAGGAAGAACATTTAAAATTAAAAAAATAAAAAATAAAGCTCAATGTTGAGAGAAATCAATTTGAGTATTTTATTCATTTTGTTTATTATTTTGTTTATTTTTGTTCATTTATGTTTGATTTGTTGATATTTTGGTCTTTTTTTTTAAACTTGTTTTGGTGATTTTTATCATTTTGTTGATTATTTTGTCAAATTCTGTTCATTTTTTCTTTCTCAGTTAGATGTGATGAAAGTAGATGGTTAGTAAAAAAAAAAGTAAAATGAACAAAAGCAGCAACAAAATTAATAAAAATTACCAGCACAAGCATAAAAAGTGAACAAAAATGAAGAAAAGAGCAATGTAATGAGCAAAATACACACACAAAAAAAACAAAGTAGATGATCAGATTAGGAAGAAAATGATTATTTACAGTCAGAGCAGGAAAAATATTAGAGAATTTAGAGGAAGAACATTTAAAAAAATCATGAATAAAAAAAAACAACAAAATCAATGTTCCAATCAGTGCTCCAAAAAACTGCATAATAATGGACAGATGGACAGATGGACAGATGGACATGCTGACTGTATTTGTACCAGGGGCTCAAAAAAACCAAACAAACATCCAAACCTGTCACATCTATAGAATTCCTCAGTAGGAGAAATGATGAAAAAAATGACACCTGTAGACAGAAGCACCATTATGACAAATACCAGGGATGAGTCACCTGTGAATTAACGGGAAACGTCTGCGTGGACCTGCACATCTGTCGGCTACGAAACCTTTTATCGAGATGTTGGTGTTACACCCTGAAGGCCACGCGTGAAACCCCCCCCACACAAACACATGGGTTTAAGCTGAACCCTGACACCAGGGCACAGGTCGCATTAACCACAAATATTCCATCACTGACAGATTTTTTTTTAAATGACGGAAAATTCTGAAGGTCGTCCATCATTTTGACAGATTAAAATACGGAGGGTAATCTACCAAAGAACGCACTGTGAACAGAACCTGCTGCAGGTTCACTGCTCTGTCTGTGAGCAAGGCATCAAACATTCTGTAACAGGATCCAACTGTACAGAACCAACAGCACCTGTACAGAACCAACAGAACCCGTACAGAACCAACAGAACCTGTACAGAACCAACAGTACCTGTACAGAACCAACACCTGTACAGAACCACAGCACCTGTACAGAACCAACAGCACCTGTACAGAACCAACAGAACCCGTACAGAACCAACAGAACCTGTACAGAACCAACAGTACCTGTACAGAACCAACACCTGTACAGAACCAGCACCTGTACAGAACCAACAGCACCTGTACAGAACCAACAGCACCTGTACAGAACCAACACCTGTACAGAACCAACAGCACCTGTACAGAACCAACAGAACCTGTACAGAACCAACAGAACCTGTACAGAACCAACAGTACCTGTACAGAACCAACACCTGTACAGAACCAACAGAACCTGTACAGAACCAACAGCACCTGTACAGAACCAACACCTGTACAGAACCAACAGCACCTGTACAGAACCAACAGCACCTGTACAGAACCAACAGAACCTGTACAGAACCAACAGTACCTATACAGAACCAACACCTGTACAGAACCAACAGAACCTGTACAGAAACCAACAGCACCTGTACAGAACCAACAGAACCTGTACAGAACCAACAGTACCTGTACAGAACCAACACCTGTACAGAACCAACAGAACCTGTACAGAACCAACAGCACCTGTACAGAACCAGCCCTGTACAGAACCAACAGTACCTGTACAGAACCAACACTGTACAGAACCAACAGAACCTGTACAGAACCAACAGCACCTGTACAGAACCAACACCTGTACAGAACCAACAGCACCTGTACAGAACCAGCACCTATACAGAACCAACAGCACCTGTACAGAACCAACAGAACCTGTACAGAACCAACAGCACCTGTACAGAACCAGCACCTGTACAGAACCAACAGCACCTGTACAGAACCAACAGAACCTGTACAGAACCAACAGTACCTGTACAGAACCAACACCTGTACAGAACCAACAGAACCTGTACAGAACCAACAGCACCTGTACAGAACCAACAGAACCTGTACAGAACCAACAGTACCTGTACAGAACCAACACCTGTACAGAACCAACAGCACCTGTACAGAACCAACAGAACCTGTACAGAACCAACACCACCTGTACAGAACCAGCACCTGTACAGAACCAACAGCACCTGTACAGAACCACACCTGTACAGAACCAACAACACCTGTACAGAACCAACAGCACCTGTACAGAACCAGCACCTGTACAGAACCAACAGCACCTGTACAGAACCAACACCTGTACAGAACCAACAGAACCTGTACAGAACCAACAGCACCTGTACAGAACCAACACCTGTACAGAACCAACAGAACCTGTACAGAACCAACAGCACCTGTACAGAACCAGCACCTGTACAGAACCAACAGCACCTGTACAGAACCAACAGAACCTGTACAGAACCAACAGTACCTGTACAGAACCAACACCTGTACAGAACCAACAGCACCTGTACAGAACCAACAGAACCTGTACAGAACCAACAGCACCTGTACAGACCAACACCTGTACAGAACCAACAGCACCTGTACAAACCAACAGAACCTGTACAGAACCAACAGCACCTGTACAGAATCAACAGAACCTGTACAGAACCAACAGCACCTGTACAGAACCAACACCTGTATAGAACCAACAGCACCTGTACAGAACCAACACCTGTACAGAACCAACAGCACCTGTATAGAACCAACACCTGTATAGAACCAACAGCACCTGTACAGAACCAACACCTGTACAGAACCAACAGCACCTGTACAGAACCAACACCTGTACAGAACCAACAGCACCTGTACAGAACCAACACCTGTACAGAACCAACACCTGTATAGAACCAACAGCACCTGTACAGAACCAACAGCACCTGTACAGAACCAACACCTGTATAGAACCAACACCTGTATAGAACCAACAGCACCTGTACAGAACCAACAGCTGTACAGAACCAACAGCACCTGTACAGAACCAACACCTGTACAGAACCAACACCTGTATAGAACCAACAGCACCTGTACAGAACCAACACCTGTATAGAACCAACAGCACCTGTACAGAACCACACCTGTACAGAACCAACAGCACCTGTACAGAACCAACAGCACCTGTACAGAACCAACACCTGTATAGAACCAACAGCACCTGTACAGAACCAACACCTGTACAGAACCAACAGCACCTGTACAGAACCAACACCTGTATAGAACCAACAGCACCTGTACAGAACCAACACCTGTACAGAACCAACACCTGTATAGAACCAACAGCACCTGTACAGAACCAACACCTGTACAGAACCAACACCTGTACAGAACCAACAGCACCTGTACAGAACCAACACCTGTATAGAACCAACACCTGTACAGAACCAACACCTGTATAGAACCAACAGCACCTGTACAGAACCAACACCTGTATAGAACCAACAGAACCTGTACAGAACCAACACCTGTATAGAACCAACACCTGTATAGAACCAACACCTGTATAGAACCAACAGAACCACTGTTCACAACTACACTGAATACAACAGCGGTACTACAGTCACATGACTCACCGTTAGTCCACCTGTAGTAGACCCCCTGTCCAGTTAGTCCACCTGTAGTAGACCCTGTCCAGTTAGTCCACCTGTAGCAGACCCTGTCCAGTTAGTCCACCTGTAGTAGACCCCCTGTCCAGTTAGTCCACCTGTAGTAGACCCCCTGTCCAGTTAGTCCACCTGTAGTAGACCCTGTCCAGTTAGTCCACCTGTAGCAGCCCCTGTCCAGTTAGTCCACCTGTAGTAGACCCCCTGTCCAGTTAGTCCACCTGTAGTAGACCCTGTCCAGTTAGTCCACCTGTAGCAGACCCTGTCCAGTTAGTTCACCTATAGTAGACCCCGTCCAGTTAGTCCACCTGTAGCAGACCCCGTCCAGTTAGTCCACCTGTAGCAGACCCCGTCCAGTTAGTCCACCTGTAGCAGACCCTGTCCAGTTAGTCCACTTTTAGCAGACCTGTCCAGTTAGTCCACCTGTAGCAGACCCTGTCCAGTTAGTCCACCTGTAGCACCTCCTCAGTTCTTTCCAGTAAATGTGATGTCATCGGTAAACGTGGTGAAAACCATCTTAAATATTCTAATAAGGTTTTTCCCAGGATAACCACAGATTCTTCCAGGATCATCTCTGGACCTGCTGCGGTGGTCCTGCCTCTCTCCTGCCCTCGTCATCGCCACTCACTTATCCTCAACTGCCTCCATGTGTCTCCCCTCTCCCCCAGTCTCTGTCTCTATCTCTCTCTCTTTTCTTTTTCTTTACTCTCCTCTTTAACCCCAGCTGCTCCTGTCACTCGTCCCTCCTCCTCAGTCTGGTTCTGCTCCAGGTTTCTGCTGTTAAAGGTCCTGTTTCCTTCCACTGTCTCCATCACTAGTGTTTCTCCTGGAGGATTCTGTTGGGTTTCTGTAAATTGGCTTCAGTCTGGTTTGGACCAACTATGTATAAAGTGTCATGAGAGAACTTTTGTGATCTGGCGCTATATAAATTAAATTTGATTGATTGAGTGATTTAATTGGTTTTCCCGTAAGTGGCTTTGGAAAAAAGCGTCTGCCAAATGCGTAAACATAAACATAAAACAGAGGGACTGATGGAGTGAAGGATGAAGGACAGGCAGCTCCTCCTGCAGTTCTTCTTTCCTTTGGTGTGTTCTATGCTCATGTTCTACCTTTACTATGCTATTAGATTTCATGTCCGTTTGTTTGCAGATCTGTGCTTCACAGAAGCTGAACCCTGACCCTCAGTTCATGGACTGGACAGTGTGTGACAGTTTAGAATGTGTCCAGAGAACACAGCAGTTCAGAGTGGAGGACAGGATTCTACCAGTGGTGATGTGATGTTGGGTTCAACTACAGCTGCTGCATCACTGACATGTTTTTGAACATTACACACTAAATATAGCTCATTATCATTAAAAAACTAGAAGCACTCGGAGAGCGCAGACCTCCGCCAAGGCTGATCAGTGGCCCCCCCTGTGGGCCCCCCCACCCCCGATCACCACCAAAATTTAATCATTTCTTCCTTATCCCATTTCCAACAAACCCTGAAAATTTCATCCAAATCTGTCCATAACTTTTTGAGTTATGTTGCACACTAACGGACAGACAAACAAACAGACAAACAAACAAACAAACAAACAACAACCCTGGTAAAAACATAACCTCCTTGCGGAGGTAATAAAAATCTGAAATGATGGATAATAATATGTTATGATGGAATTTTTACGACCCTGTCCGACAAAATGACGAACAATGAAATGTCTAGTGCCACCTCTGTGCAGAGGGACAGGGACAGGGTAAGGGACAGGGACAAGGACAGGGTAAGGGTAAGGGACAGGGACAGGGACAGGGTAAGGGACAGGGTAAGGGTAAGGGACAGGGTAAGGGTAAGGGTAAGGGACAGGGTAAGGGACAGGGACAAGGACAGGGTAAGGGACAGGGACAGGGTAAGGGACAGGGTAAGGGACAGGGATAAGGACAGGGTAAGGGACAGGGTAAGGGACAGGGTAAGGGTAAGGGACAGGGACAGGGTAAGGGACAGGGACAAGGACAGGGTAAGGGACAGGGTAAGGGTAAGGGTAAGGGTAAGGGACAGGGTAAGGGACAGGGACAGGGTAAGGGTAAGGGACAGGGACAGGGTAAGGGACAGGGTAAGGGACAGGGTAAGGGACAGGGACAAGGACAGGGTAAGGGACAGGGACAGGGTAAGGGTAAGGGACAGGGTAAGGGACAGGGACAGGGTAAGGGACAGGGTAAGGGACAGGGACAAGGACAGGGTAAGGGTAAGGGTAAGGGACAGGGTAAGGGACAGGGTAAGGGTAAGGGACAGGGACAGGGTAAGGGACAGGGACAGGGTAAGGGACAGGGTAAGGGACAGGGACAGGGTAAGGGACAGGGACAAGGACAGGGTAAGGGACAGGGACAGGGTAAGGGTAAGGGACAGGGTAAGGGTAAGGGACAGGGACAGGGTAAGGGACAGGGTAAGGGACAGGGACAAGGACAGGGTAAGGGACAGGGTAAGGGTAAGGGTAAGGGACAGGGTAAGGGACAGGGACAGGGTAAGGGACAGGGACAGGGACAGGGAAGGGACAGGGTAAGGGACAGGGTAAGGGACAGGGAAAGGGACAGGGTAAGGGACAGGGTAAGGGACAGGGTAAGGGACAGGGACAGGGTAAGGGACAGGGTAAGGGACAGGGACAAGGACAGGGTAAGGGACAGGGTAAGGGTAAGGGTAAGGGACAGGGTAAGGGGACAGGGTAAGGGTAAGGGACAGGGACAGGGTAAGGGACAGGGACAGGGTAAGGGACAGGGTAAGGGACAGGGACAGGGTAAGGGACAGGGTAAGGGACAGGGACAAGGACAGGGTAAGGGACAGGGACAGGGTAAGGGTAAGGGTAAGGGACAGGGTAAGGGACAGGGACAGGGACAAGGACAGGGACAGGGTAAGGGACAGGGTAAGGGACAGGGACAGGGACAAGGACAGGGACAGGGTAAGGGACAGGGACAGGGTAAGGGACAGGGACAAGGACAGGGTAAGGGACAGGGACAAGGACAGGGTAAGGGACAGGGACAGGGTCTTACTGCTGGATCTGCTCTGCAGTGTGTTATCTGCCGTCGTAGTTGTAGTCGAACACCGGACCGGTCACCACGTTGATGCCGTTGTAAAACCAGGAGTATTTCAAACAGGGAGTTGTGGAAAATAGTCCCAGATTTCTACGAGGAGGAAAGGAGTGAGAAAAAGGACGAATAAACATTTAAGGAGATGAAATAAAACAGGTGTTGAACTGGAGTTAGATTATGAGTAGGATGGACGTTAGATCTATTTAGCTGTTTTAATTCAGACTTCTTATTTCAAATCATCTTCTTGTTTTTTTGTTTTTTTTCAGATCAGGTCATTTCCCGGTGGGACTGTATCTGTGTCGTCATGGTAACCCCCCATGTGTGGGTGTGTCCACTTACTCTTGAATCGGGGAACATGGGCACCACGTTGCTCATGAGCAGGGCATCGAACTGCTGCTCCACAGTGTCATTCAGATCTGCAAACACACACACACACACACACATGAGCCAAGACCCCCCAGACCCCCAGACCCCCCCAGGAGGACAGGACATGGGTGCATGGGTCATTATCAGTCTATTCGGAAGAACAACAACTGCTGTACTGGAAACCCCCCACCCACCCCACCCCACATGAGGCTGCTGCCAGTAAACGTGTCAAAGAAAACAGTGTGATTTGGTGGAAAAGGGGTGGGGTGGGGGGGCACAAGTGTGAAAAATTACAAAGTCAAAGTCCCGAAGGAGTGGGACATGGTTTGGAAACTGGGGAGGGGGCGTTGATGTGGCTGTGTGCTGGTGCGTAGGGGGGGTACAGGAAGGCGGGGTTACGTTTCCAGCAGACTCGTACTGGTCACAGCGGGGGCTGACGGACAGACGGACGTCAGGTCTCAGACAGTCGGGAATCGGCGGAGGCAGAGGGTCAAAGGTCATCTGCAACACAGGGGTCACATGGGGTCAGGGGGGACACTGTTAGAACAAGACACACACACACATTTACACATGGATTTATGGGGTTTGGAAATAAAAGAGGCAGAAAATGAACTGAACTGTTCAATATGTGTCCATTAATTTATATTGTTATTATTATTATTATTATTATTATTATTTTGTAATAACTGAAAAAACAGTGAGTTATAGCAAAAAATAAAACAAAACAGACTGGAATTTTTATATTTATTATAAAAAACAGTAAATGTTGATAATCAATCAATGACTGCATTATGTATCTGTTGTGGTTCGATATTAAAATTAGGAAAATTGTGTTGTTTGATTCTTGTATTCAGTTCATGATAAAGGTGTAAAAGCACTGAGGGGTTGGAAAATCAGTTTCTTCTTCTTCTTTCTACTCCTTTTGCAAAATTCAGACTTGTATGTTTGAAGATAGATTTTGTTCATTTAAATGTTAGTTTGTTTTTGTCTTAATGTTTTGTTTTATTTTGTTTCTTTGCATGTTCGAAATAAATAAATAAATGAAGAATGAAACTTTATGAGATTATCAATCATTCAATCAAATTTATTTATATAGCGCCAAATCATGACAAAAGTATGTCTGTCGTGGAGGCGTAAACAACATAAAAATTGTGGAGAATGGATCAGTTGTCAAACTGACAGACGAAGCTCCGCCCCCCTCTGTCAGAGGTCAGTTCTGACCTGTCCAGGAAGTCCTTCTAACTTAGAGTAGGCCGCGCTAGTAAATTTGATCATTTATTTGGAAAATTTCATGTACACAAAAATAAATGTACCTAAAACACACCCACATTTTAAAATCTTTCTGATGGAATTGGAAAAACATATTAAACCATTAGAATTTATCTTTAACAAAAAACAGCACCAGCGCCCTGTCACGTCTGCCACCAGACGTCAGTCTGGTCTGGTCTGTCTTGTGTGTTTGTCTGTCACTTCCTGTTTATTTTGTTCAGTTCTCCTCATGTGTCATGTCTGGTGTCTTTGCTTCCTGTCCCTTCCACCTGTGTGATTACTGTCTCCGCCCTGATGTGTTCCCTGTCTCACTGTCGTCCCTCCTCTTGTGTATTTCAGTCCTGTGTTTCCTCCTGTCCGTCGCCAGTTCGTATTTTCCTCGTGAGATACTTACCAGCGTTTTGGATCCTGTCTGTCTGTGTTGACCTGGTTTGCTTCTCTGACTCTTGCCTGTTTGCCTAACCCTGTCTGTGCTTCTGCCTCCAACGACTCAACGTGTGTTCGACCTTATCGCCTGTTCGACGGTACGTGAGCTAGCCTGATCCTTATGTCTGTTGCCTTTCCGTCTGCCTGCCGTGTAGGACCTGCTTCTGCCACTGACATCCCTTGCTTTCCCCTAGTCGGATTCCGACGTGCTTTACCGTTCCGGACGTGGGTTTTCGTCCGGTCCGCTTCACTAACCCTGAGAAGAACCCGGGACTCTGTGTTCTCAAGATTCTGTTCATTATCAGAGAACTGTCAGCTAACAGTGTGTTTAATGAACACTGTGAACTTTGACGTCCGTCTGGGTCTTGCATGTGGGTTCAGTTTATGTACTCAGTCCATCACACACCCTGGCAAATTAAAGAATTCTTTAAAATACATTGAACTCTCTGATGTATTAATTTATTTTTTGTTAGATATGTTTTTTGTTTTTTTTTAGACTATTTTTTTTATAAATTTGTACATCATAAAACAGCAAGAGAAAATAAAAAAAAAAAAAAAAAAAAAAAAATCCAAAACAACGTTCAAAAGCCAAAAAAGCCTTATATGAATAACTCCCCAGAAATGAACAATACACAGGAAATGAAAAAGAAAGAAAGAATTAAAAATACAATATAACTGAATTAATAAACTAAAGTGAAAAAAAATAAATAAAAAATGTATTTTTTTATATTTGTCTATTCTGCTTTGTGTCTTTAAATGCATGCATTCTTAAAATTATTTGTTCAAAAGCTTTTCTTTTTGACATTTTGATGTTTGTTCAAAATTTATATTTCTTGTATACCTAAATATTTTCAGTTAAAAAAATCAAAATAGCAGCCTGCACTAAGCTTAAATATGATTGGTTAATATGAAGTATGCCACTGTTGCTAAGCAGAAGAAATAAACTCATATGAAAACAGAATGTCAGCGGTTGGACTGGTCCTGGAGGTTCTGGGCACTTTGGGTCAGGCTGGACTGTTGTGGGTTCAGTCCAGATAAAGGAGATTAAAAAAACCTGCAGAACTGAGTAAACATTCATATGTGGACCTGTGGTTGAACAGAGAAAGAAAAGTGAAGAACCAGCACCGGTGGAAGACTGATGGACAGGATTCAAAGCAGGATGAACGACGCACTTCTGCTTTTTTATAGAAATATAAGTGAAGTTTAAAGGGGCCCGGTCTGGACTAAAGCCGGGCCTAAAGTAATGTCTGAATTTGTTTTTCCTTTTTTTTTTTTTTTTTCTCAGGTTTTTATTTAGAAATACTGAGAAAAATTCAACATACATTTAAATTACATTGTGGTCACGTAACAAGTATGTGACCAATGACCAATCTGTCCATTCTCAACACTTCAGTTTCCTTTTTTTTTTTTGTTAATAATAAACAAAACAATTGAACAGTGAACAATGGATGCATTGTTACTAGGGATGTCCGATAATATCGGCCCACCGATATTATCGGCCTGATATTGGCATAAAAATGTAATATCGGTGAATATCGGTATCGGTTTTTTTGCCTATCATTAAAACTGATAAAATAATGCCTTGATCTCACCGGCATTTACCGACGCATAAAAGAAGCATTGTTTGTAGCTGAAAGAAATGTGCAGTTTTCAAAACTGTGCAGTAGCGTTGCCACACTGTAACAGACTCATGGAGGGAGGGAGAGAAAAGAAATAAATATGGCCTTTTTTCCACAACTTAACTCTTTCTTCGCCAATGACCAGATTTTCCGTCAGTCCGTGTTTTCACTGTTATACTGTAGTTGAAGCTGTTGCGGATCGTGTGAATTACTTTCCTTAGTCCAAAAACAAAATATTAAGCAGCTTTTTCGGAAAAATGACGGACCGGGTTTAATGTTTTTGCACTGGAGTCTCCGTATCCCATGGCAACGCATCCAGCGTCAGTCACTGAATGAGGAAATGCAGACTGTGCAGGAACCGCACACAGTTTCAAAAGCCTTAAAGTGATTATGGAGACGAGTCTGACAGTTCAGTATATGATGGAGCTACAGAAGAACCATTTAGAGACAGGAACGGAGAAACAGAAGGTGAGGGAGACGGACACGGAACACGGGAAACACGGAGCGGCTCAGGTCCGACATGAAGGGGGGGGGGGGGGGGCACGGAGCGACACGGAGAAAATGACAGACAGGAGGAAATGAAAAGAGACATTTGTAGAGGACATTCAAGGAGAAGACAGACACACAGACATGGGACAGCAAAGGACAGCTAGTGTTCATCTGTTAGAGTGAGTTCAGATTCAGACTGAGGACACAGAACAGATTCAGCTGGAGAATGTCAGCAGGACACAGGGAAGACACTGTGGGATTTGGCTGGAATAGGAAAGAAATACATACATATTCATACACAGATAAAAACTAGAGGTCCATAGAATTATTTACAGATCAAACACCTAACACAACATTTTCAGTCAGCTCCAAAGATGAGTGAAAATGACCAAACAGGCTGGTGCTGGCTACCAACTCAGTGGAAAATGTTCTGGAGGGAGAGAGTTCAGCTGAAGTATGTGTTCTGTGCACAGACAGAGTTTACATTTAAAAGCCTTGTTGCATTTGAGAATGCATCCAATGGGGCATCACAGTAAAATTAGGCATGATGTGTTAATTCCATGACAGGAGATATGTGATGTTACTAAAATTAGTTTAATATCCCACATATATCGGCAGCGATATGGTAGATATCGGAATTGGAAATTAAGCGTTGGAATATCGGCATATCGTTTTTGGCAAAAAAGCCAATATCGGATCCCTAATTGTTACATAAAGAAAACACACACAAAGACCAAGAGACTCTGACCTCCTCTCTCCAAAGAAAAAAAAGAAAAAAAAATACATAAATAAATAAATAGGACTTTCCCCTGTAAGTGGCTTTGGAAAAAGTGTCTGCCAAATGCATAAACATAAACATAAATATAAAAAGGAGGATTAATTAAATACACAAAAACCAGACAGTTGCAGATCCATTGTCATTCTATCGTCATTTCTTGTACATTTAGGGTTCCAACAGACTGTGTTTGGTAAGTGTCAACAAAAACATCCCCTTTGACCAGAGATTTGAAAGTGTTCATTTGTAAGTGAAGGCAGAAGGTTCGTCTGTCCATCTGGTAAAGGTCATTCACAATATCCACCCATTTTTCCAGATGAGCTGGTTCAGGTTGGAGCCAGTGTCTGCTCACAGCCTTTGACCTGCACTTATTCCAGTTCTATACAAGCAGGCCTGGTCACTAAAATGTCCGTTTTTCCCATAATTAAGGTGGCAAATTCAAAGGTCAAGTATAAGGTTAAGTATATTCTATATTTTTGTATATCCTTCCAAAATTGTTTTATTTTTGGGCTTTTTAACCTTTTTTTTTTTTAAATTATTATTATTATTTCATCAACTTAACCCATAAACAAAAAGACCAAATCTCATAACTGTCATATTTTTAACCCTTTAAATTTACATTTATGCATTTGGCCATGTTTGAAGAGAAACAAACAATATTTTTGATCCAAAAACAGAAATATTTTTTTTTTTTCAATATTCTACATAAAATTGTATTATTATTTTAAATTTGTAATTTGTTCCTTCTGTCATATGTCAGTGATTCACACCAACATTGGTTCATATATTATTTTTATTCTTTTTTTTTGGTGGTAGGTCAGATGTTCAATGCTAATGTGTCATTGTTTAACTTTGGTCCGATTATTGTTGATGTTCAGGAAATGAACGGACTCTGATGAATGTAGTTGCTATTCTAAAACAGTTAATGCTGTTTGTGTCATCGGACACAGGAAACATGACACAACATGTGTCACTGTGTAAATATGCGCATGTACAGATGCTTTCCCACCACACAAACAACAACTTTACCTGGAACTCTGGAAAACTCAAACTTCTCACCATCAGACCAGTTCCAGAATACCAACAGAAGAACGTCTAAATAAGGTCAACTCCAAACTGTTCTGTTTTTACAGTGAAAAAAGTCCAATGACATGATGAGAAGGGTGAAATCCACACAGTTCCCTTTAAAAACATGTGAATGACAAGAACAACCTTGAAAAAACTGAGCTGTATTCAGACACAGGAGTTCATTCTGAACAGTATTCTGCCTCAGCATCATGTCCGTTATAACGTACAGATGACGCGACATTTAATCACATTTAATATTTGATTTGTCCTCAGATGTTTCAGGTCGTTATATTTGTTCAGGTTTTCACATTGTTTGTAAAAGGATAGTTTCATGTCATTTTAACTTTTTTACACTAAAATAAAGAGAATTTAGCGTTTACCGGTCTCTGTTTCACTGATCCTTAAATTGTGTGAATAGAACTCATGCATTCAAATTCACCAAATGGAAAAATGACAGTTTGGCCAAAACTTTAGTTTTTTGATTAAAAGTTTTTGTTCTTGTCAGACACAGGTGTCAAACATGCGTCCCGGGGCCCAAAACCGGCCCTCCAAAGGTTCCAGTCCGGCCCGTGGGATGAACTTTGTAGAAGTAAAGAAGATATGAACAGTCAAGGGCGTCGAACTCCAAAATAACAGCATAATAACCAAAAAATAATGACTCCAAATGTTCCTCTGGGTTTAATGTGAAAAAAAATAATAGGACATCATGCCTCTAAAGCAGGGTTCTCAAATGTTCTTTCAGGTTCCACATTCAGCCTGATTTGATCTGCAGTGGACCCAACCAGGAAAAGAAGAACAGAAGAACCCAGAAATAATGACAACTGACAATTATGTCTGTTTTTAGTGCAAAAAAAACCAAAAAACATTAAATTATGAAAATACTTACTTTTATAAACTATCCAAACAAAAAAGATGTGAATAAACTGAAAAAAACTGACATTTCTTATAAAAATCAGTGTAATTTTCTCAGTCTTCTTCCTCCACTTCTCATTAGTCCATGTGCATTCTGGATCAGATCTCCAAAGACACTAAACACTGAAGAACAGGAGAAAAGAGTTCAAAACTGGACTGAATTTAATACAGACATTTCAGGTTGGACACATTTGTTCAGGTTAGTCCCAGTTTATTGGTACAGGAGAGTTTGGAAATGGAAAAGAGTTTCACAATTTAATGTTTTTTTGTTGTGTTTTTTTGAACTAAAATTTGAGTTGTCCATTATTTGTAGGCATAATGTTAGGTTTTTTTGGGTGTTTTTTCTTTTTTGGAGATTTTTTTAGGTAATTTTTGGGTGGTTTTTGAGGTGGTTTTTGGGTGGTTTTTTGGGTGTTTTTTGGGCGTTTTTTGGGTGGTTTTCGGGTGATTTCTAGGTGGTTTTGGGTAATTTTCAGAGATTTTTAAGTGTTTTTCTAGGTGATTTTTGGGTGTTTTTTTGGAGTAATTTTTAGGTGGTTTTGGGGTCATTTTTGGGTGATTATAAGTATTTTTTGGGTGGTTTTTTAGGTGGTTTTTGAGTAATTTTAGGTGGGTTGGGTAATTTTTGGGTGAATTTGGGTGATTAGTAGTAAATTATCATTAGTCCATGTGCATTCTGGATCAGATCTCCAAAGACACTAAACACTGAGGAACAGGAAGAAAAGAGTTCAAACTGGACTGAATTTAATACAGACATTTCAGGTTGGACACATTTGTTCAGGTTAGTCACATTTTATTGGTACATGGAGAGTTTGGAAATGGAAAGATTTTCAGAATTTAATGTGATTTTTGCACTAAACAAAGACAAACATTTGAAGTTGTCATTACTTACAGGCATAATATAATATTTTTTTCACATCAAATCGAGAAGAAACTCCGCAGTCCTTCTTTTGTGTGGGTTCTTCTTCTGTTATTATTGACTGTAGATCAGATTGGTCTGGATGTGGAACCCACACTAAAATGAGTTCCAACGGCACTTCAACGCAAATTCATCCAGGAGCTGGATTAGAACCTTTGGCGGGCCACATTTGGGGCCTCGGGCCGCATGTTTGACAGCCCTGCTGTAGGTGGATGTTCAGGTGTTCATGGGTTAAATCAGACTCACACGTTTCCTCCTATATATAATCAGACGTGTTCCAGTATCTCTTCCTGGACAGATGAAACTCTCGAGCTGATTCAACTCTGCGGTGATGTCATACGCATGAATTAATTCCACCCAAATACCGACGCCTGTTGAGAACATGTTCACAGAATCCTGACTCAGGTCCACCTCATCAACCCATCAACAACCACAGTAAAAGGAGAAAAAAAACCACCAGGGTAATAATTAACAACAACACCAACTACAATTCCCATGATTCATTTGGGTCCGGGCAGCTGCATTACATGTGTTTGTGTTGTGACTAAAGGAACACCTATTTAGACACTTTCACATGAACGCGACTGGTGTCAGAGTCATGACAAGACTGATGTAACGCTGCTGAAAAGACCTGAAACTGAACTAAACCGGCCTAAACCTGCTGATCCACTAATCCCATCAGTACGGGCCAATAATGGTTGTCAAATACAGTTCTTCATCTGTTCATAATCCTCAGATATGACCATATTTGGACTTTCAGAGGCTCTGTGGTTACTGTGGAAACCTCGATTCACCAGTAAAACCCACAGAGTTGGAACTTACTGAACAATAATAATAAAATAATCAACAACACAAACAAAATGAATAATAAATCAACAAATAATATTAACATCACCAAAATAAGCCACAAACTGAAGAAAAATGTAAGAAAAAAATAGTAAAATAAGCCACAAACTGAAGAAAAATGTAAGAAAAAAAATAGTAAAATAAGCCCAAACTGAAGAAAATGTAAGAAAAAAATAGTAAAATAAGCCACAAACTAAGAAAAAATGTAAGAAAAAATAGTAAAATAAGCCACAAACGAACAAAAATGTAAGAAAAAAATAATAAATAAGCCACAAACTGAACAAAAATGTAAGAAAAATATAATAAATGAGCCACAAACTGAACAAAAATGTATGATAAAATAGTAAATAAGCCACAAACTGAACAAAAATGTAAGAAAAAAATAGTAAAATAAGCCACAAACTGAAGAAAAATGTAAGAAAAAATAGTAAAATAAGCCACAAACTGAAGAAAGAAATGTAAGAAAAAAATAGTAAAATAAGCCACAAACTGAAGAAAAATGTAAGAAAAAAATAGTAAAATAAGCCACAAACTGAAGAAAACTGTAAGAAAAAAATAGTAAAATAAGCCACAAACTGAAGAAAAATGTAAGAAAAAAAATAGTAAAATAAGCCACAAACTGAAGAAAAATGTAAGAAAAAAATAGTAAAATAAGCCACAAACTGAAGAAAAATGTAAGAAAAAATAGTAAATAAGCCACAAACTGAAGAAAAACTGTAAGAAAAAAATAAGTAAAATAAGCCACAAACTGAAGAAAAATGTAAGAAAAAAAATAATAAATAAGCCACAAACTGAACAAAAATGTAAGAAAAATATAATAAATAAGCCACAAACTGAACAAAAATGTAAGAAAAAAATAGTAAAATAAGCCACAAACTGAAGAAAAATGTAAGAAAAAAATAGTAAAATAAGCCACAAACTGAAGAAAAATGTAAGAAAAAAATAGTAAAATAAGCCACAAACTGAAGAAAAATGTAAGAAAAAAATAGTAAAATAAGCCACAAACTGAAGAAAAATGTAAGAAAAAAATAGTAAAATAAGCCACAAAGCTGAACAAAAATGTAAGAAAAAAATAGTAAAATAAGCCACAAACTGAAGAAAATGTAAGAAAAAATAGTAAAATAAGCCACAAACTGAAGAAAATGTAAGAAAAAAATAGTAAAATAAGCCACAAACTGAAGAAAAATGTAAGAAAAAAATAGTAAAATAAGCCACAAACTGAAGAAAAAATGTAAGAAAAAAATAGTAAAATAAGCCACAAACTGAAGAAAAATGTAAGAAAAAAATAATAAAATAAGCCACAAACTGAACAAATTTGAAGAAAACAGAATAAACTATGCAATAAAGGAAACCAAAAGTGAATAATAAATCAACAAAATAATAAGTAAGATCAATAAATAAGCCACATTAAACATGGAGGATAATGGAGGGGTGGGGGGTGTTTTACCGGTTTGTTGGACGGTGAGGAGCTCCACAGAGGCATGAGCGTCCGCTGGTTGAAGGCGCTGACGAAGCCCTGATGATGAAGGAGGCAGAAGCTCTGATTGGACGCAAAGTCCGAGACGACCGAACAACAGGTGGAGCTGCTCTGAGGAGGAAACTAGAAGAACAGAAGAACAGAAAGAACGAGTGAACAACAGGTGGATCTGCTACTGAGAGGAAACTAGAAGAACAGAAGAACAGAAAGAACGAGTGACAACAGGTGGATCTGCTCTGAGGAGAAACTAGAAGAACAGAAGAACAGAAAGAACGAGTAGAACAACAGGTTGATCTGCTCTGGGATGAAACTAGAAGAACAGAAGAACAGAAGAACGAGTGAACAACAGGTGGATCTGCTCTGAGGAGGAAACTAGAAGAACAGAAAGAACGAGTTGAGCAACAGGTGGATCTGCTCTGAGGAGGAAACTAGAAGAACAGAAGACAGAAAGAACGAGTGAACAACAGGTGGATCTGCTCTGAGGAGGAAACTAGAAGAACAGAAAGAACGAGTGAACAACAGGTGGGATCTGCTCTGAGGAGGAAACCTAGAAGAACAGAAGAACAGAAAGAACGAAGTGAACAACAGGTGGATCTGCTCTGAGGAGGAAACTAGAAGAACAGAAGAACAGAAAGAACGAGTGAACAACAGGAGGATCTGCTCTGAGGAGGAAACTAGAAGAACAGAAGAACAGAAAGAACGAGTGAACAACAGGTGGATCTGCTCTGAGGAGGAAACTAGAAGAACAGAAGAACAGAAAGAACGAGTGAACAACAGGTGGATCTGCTCTGAGGAGGAAACTAGAAGAACAGAAGAACAGAAAGAACGAGTGAACAACAGGTGATCTGCTCTGAGGAGGAAACTAGAAGAACAGAAGAACAGAAAGAACGAGTGAACAACAGGTGGATCTGCTCTGAGGAGGAAACTAGAAGAACAGAAGAACAGAAAGAACGAGTGAACAACAGGTGGATCTGCTCTGAGGAGGAAACTAGAAGAACAGAAGAACAGAAAGAACGAGTGAACAACAGGTGGATCTGCTCTGAGGAGGAAACTAGAAGAACAGAAAGAACGAGTGAACAACAGGTGGATCTGCTCTGAGGAGGAAACTAGAAGAACAGAAGAACAGAAAGAACGAGTGAACAACAGGAGGATCTGCACACAGAAAAACACACAAAGAACACACAAAGACACAAAAACAGAGGAAAGACACTGAAAGCACAGAGGGATGACATCAGAGCAAAGACACACACAAAAAACACTCACAAAAACACACAAAGAACACACTCAAAAACACACAAAGAACACACTCAAAAACACACAAAAAACACACTCAAAAACACACAAAGAACACACATAAAACACACAAAGAACACAAAGAACAAACAAAAATACACAAAACACACAAAGAGCACTCACAAAAACACACAAAGAACACTCAAAAACACAAAGAACACACACAACACTCACAAAACACAAAAACACACAAAGAACACACACAGAACACTCACAAAACACACAAAGAACACTCAAAAACACACAAAGAACACACACCAAACACTCACAAAACACAAAAACACACAAAGAACACACACAGAACACTCACAAAACACACAAAGAACACTCACAAAAACACACAAAGAACACAAAGAACAAACAAAAATACACAAAACACACTCCGAACACACACAAAAAACACACAAAAACAGAGGAAAGACGCACAAAGAATACACACAAAAACCAACAAAACACACCAGAACACACAAAACACAAAGAACACGCAAAAACACACACAAAGAACACACAGAGAACACTCATAAAACACACAAAAACACACAAAGAACACACACAGAACACTCACAAAACACACAAAAACACACAAAGAACACACAAAGAACACTCACAAAAAACACAAAAACACACAAAGAACACAGAACACTCACAAAAACACACAAAGAACACACAAAACACGCAAAGAACAAACAAAAATACACAAAACACACAAAGAACACACAAAAACACAGGAAAGAAACACAAAGAATACACACAAAAACACACAAAACACACCAAGAACACACAAAACACACAAAGAACATACAAAACACACACAAAGAACAAACAAAGAACACTCAGAAAACACACAAAACACAAACACACACAAAGAACACACAAAAACAGAAGAAAGACACACAAAGAACGCACAAAACACACACAAAAACACACAAAGAACACACACAAAAACACACAAAACACACACAGAACACACACAAAACACACAAAGAACACACACAGAACACTCACAAAACACACAAAAACACACAAAGAACACAGAACACTCACAAAAACACACAAAGAACACACAAAAAAACAAAAAAAAAAACAAACAAAAATACACAAAACACACAAAGAACACACAAAAACACAGGAAAGACACACAAAGAATACACACAAAAACACACAAAACACACCAAGAACACACAAAACACACAAAGAACATACAAAAACACACACAGAACACTCAGAAAACACACAAAACACAAACACACACAAAGAACACACAAAAACAGAAGAAAGACACACAAAGAACGCACAAAACACACAAAAACACACAAAGAACACACACAAAAACCAACAAAACACACCAGAACACACAAAACACAAAGAACACGCAAAAACACACACAAAGAACACACAGAGAACACTCATAAAACACACAAAAACACACAAAGAACACACACAGAACACTCACAAAACACACAAAAACACACAAAGAACACACAAAGAACACTCACAAAAAACACAAAAACACACAAAGAACACAGAACACTCACAAAAACACACAAAGAACACACAAAACACGCAAAGAACAAACAAAAATACACAAAACACACAAAGAACACACAAAAACACAGGAAAGACACACAAAGAATACACACAAAAACACACAAAACACACCAAGAACACACAAAACACACAAAGAACATACAAAAACACACACAAAGAACAAACAAAGAACACTCAGAAAACACACAAAACACAAACACACACAAAGAACACACAAAAACAGAAGAAAGACACACAAAGAACGCACAAAACACACACAAAAACACACAAAGAACACACACAAAAACACACAAACACACACAGAACACACACAAAAACACACAAAGAACACACACAGAACACTCACAAAACACACAAAAACACACAAAGAACACAGAACACTCACAAAAACACACAAAGAACACACAAAAAAACAAAAAAAAAAACAAACAAAAATACACAAAACACACAAAGAACACACAAAAACACAGGAAAGACACACAAAGAATACACACAAAAACACACAAAACACACCAAGAACACACAAAACACACAAAGAACATACAAAAACACACACAGAACACTCAGAAAACACACAAAACACAAACACACACAAAGAACACACAAAAACAGAAGAAAGACACACAAAGAACGCACAAAACACACAAAAACACACAAAGAACACACACAAAAACACACAAAACACACACAGAACACACACAAAAACACACAAAGAACACACACAAAAACACACAAAACACACACAGAACACACACAAAAACCAACAAAACACACCAGAACACACAAAACACAAAGAACACGCAAAAACACACACAAAGAACACACACAGAACACTCATAAAACACACAAAAACACACAAAGAACACACACAGAACACTCACAAAACACACAAAGAACACACAAAACACACAAAGAACAAACAAAAATACACAAAACACACAAAGAACACACAAAAACACAGGAAAAACACACAAAGAATACACACAAAAACACACAAAACACACCAAGAACACACAAAACACACAAAGAACATACAAAAACACACACAAAGAACACACAAAGAACATACAAAAACACACACAAAGAACACACAAAGAACACTCAGAAAACACACAAAACACAAACACGCACAAAGAACACACAAAACAGAGGAAAGACACACAAAGAACGCACAAAACACACACAAAAACACACAAAACACACACAGAACACACACAAAAACACACAAAGAACACACACAAAAACACACAAAACACACAGAACACACACAAAAACACACAAAACACACACAGAACACACACAAAAACTGACAAAACGCACAAAAACAGAAAAAAACCAAAACCCAAAAACACAAATAAAAAGTACACACAACACAAAAACACAGAAAAAAACCCCAAACACTGGTCTGACCACTGTCAGACTACAGGCCTGGATCAGATTAGATCACATATTAGATCAGATTAGATTATATAATATCAGATTAGATTAGATCAGATTAAATTAGATCAGATTAGATTATATAATATCAGATTAGATTAGATCAGATTAAATTAGATCAGATTAGATTATATAATATCAGATTAGATTAGATCAGATTAAATTAGATCAGATTAGATTATATAATATCAGATTAGATTAGATCAGATTAAATTAGATCAGATTAGATTATATAATATCAGATTAGATTAGATCAGATTAAATTAGATCAGATTAGATTATATAATATCAGATTAGATTAGATCAGATTAAACACTCCTGACCTTCAGCTGTCGTCAGGTTCAGTCGACTGTTGATGCTGTTTCCGATCTGGAGAGAAAATAAACAAACAAACAAACGAATGAATAAACAAACAAGAAAAGCACTCCGACAGCGCAGACCTCCGCCAAGACAGATCTGCCCCCCCGATCACCACCCAAATTTAATCATTTCTTCCTTGTGCCAGTATCAACATTTCCTGGAAATTTCATGAAAGTCTGTCCATAACTTTTTGAGTTATCTTGCTAACAAACAAACAAACAAACAAACAAACAAACAAACAAACAAACAAACACGCACTCAAACACACAAAGCAAAGTGATCCCAGTACCTCCTGGCAGAGGTAATAAACACCAGAATCCAGCTGTGGTCACATCACACAGGTTTAAATCAGACTGATGGGAAATAGAACTGTAGGTACATGACAACAAACACACACACACACACACACACACACACACACACACAGACACACACACAGATACACAAAAACACACACACACAGATACACAAAAACACACACACACACACACACAGACACACACACAGATACACAAAAACACACACACACACACACACACAGATACACAAAAACACACACACACACACACACACACAGACACACAAAAACACACAGACACACACCAGCCCACTGAGTTGAAAGGTCAGTGAGTTCATGTTCAGTTTTTATTTTTATTTTTTTTTATAGTTTCTTTCATGCGGCCCATCCTCCACACGTATGAACACTGCTGCATAAAACACACACTTCTGTGAATCTGAACACAATGAGTCCAAATAAATCCTTTTCATGTGTGGTCCGTAGGCAGGGGAACTGTTGTGTTTTTTTAATAAACTTTATTTAAGGCAGGTGAACTGAGCAGGAACCAAAGGGTGAATGATGACCCGTTTACATTCAAGACCAATGAGTGGAGCAGACGGTCCAGTCACTGCAGGGTGTCAACAGGAAACAGGAAGTGATGTCATTTTACCACCAAATACATGAATGAATGAACAATGACAACAGTGAGGTCAGTTTTATCCAGAACTGAACACACACACACACACACACACACACACACAGACGTCAGACTGAAACTGAAGACACTGAAACCAGGTTCAGTTACATTTTCACATCTGTGGAAACTACCAGACTGTCAAACTACAACTAAACACATGACAACAGAAACACTAAACACACACACACACACACACACACATTTCTGGATTAAACTAAACTCTGGTGTTTCACTGTCAAACATGAATACAGTCTCCAAATATAGTCCTGGTCTGTCACAGTCCTGGTCCATGGGGGGTCTGTCACAGTCCTGGTCCATGGGGGGTCAGTCACAGTCCTGGTCCATGGGGGGTCTGTCACAGTCCTGGTCCATGGGGGTCAGTCACAGTCCTGGTCCATGGGGGGTCTGTCACAGTCCTGGTCCATGGGGGATCAGTCACAGTCCTGGTCCATGGGGGATCAGTCACAGTCCTGGTCCATGGGGGGTCAGTCACAGTCCTGGTCCATGGGGGGTCAGTCACAGTCCTGGTCCATGGGGGGTCTGTCACAGTCCTGGTCCATGGGGGGTCTGTCACAGTCCTGGTCCATGGGGGGTCTGTCACAGTCCTGGTCCATGGGGGGTCAGTCACAGTCCTGGTCCATGGGGGGTCTGTCACAGTCCTGGTCCATGGGGGGTCAGTCACAGTCCTGGTCCATGGGGGGTCTGTCCACAGCTGAGGTTCCCTAAGTGTCTTTGTGTTATCTATGCAATAAATTACACACATTTTTCAAATCTGATCTTATATTTCCCTCCACCAGGAGGAACTGTGATCACTTTGCTTTGTGTGTGTGTTTGTTTGTTTGTTTGTTTGTTAGCAAGATAACTCAAAAAGTTATGGGCAGATTTTCATGAAATTTTCAGGAAATGCTGATACTGGCACAAGGAAAAAATGATTAAATTTTGGTGGTGATCAGGGGGGTGGGGGGGCAGATGTGTCTTGGCGGGGTCTGCGCTCTCCCAGTGCTTTTCTTGTTTTTGTGTGTTTATGTTTATGCATTTGGCAGATGCTTTTTTCCAAAGCGACTCACAGGGGAAAACCAATCAAATCCCACAATCAATCAAATTTTGTTCATATAGCGCCAGATCACAAAAGTTCTCTCATGACACTTTATATATAGAGTTGGTCCAAACCAGACTGAAGCCAATTTACAGAAACCACCAGAATCAGAACAGTGTGTTTGGTCCTTTTGTGTCAAAGTGAAAAACTAACAGACAGATGAGACACATGAGGGCTGTCAAACGTGTCCAAACACCTGAATACCTAAAAATATCGATAAAACTTAGAACCTAAAAACTCAAACCTAGAACCTCAAATTTAAAACAGAGAACCTCGAACCTAAACCTTAGAATGTCAAACCTAGAACCTCAAACCTAGAACCTAAAAATTCAAACCTAGAACCTCGAATTTAGAACCTAGAACCTCAAACTTAGAACCTAAAAACTCAAACCTAGAACCTCAAATTTAGAACCTAGAACCTCAAACTTGGAACCTAAAAATTCAAACCTAGAACCTCAAATTTAAAACAGAGAATCTCAAACCTAAAACTTAGAATGTCAAACCTAGAACCTAAAAACTCAAACCTAGAACCTTGAATTTAGAACCTAGAACCTCAAACTTAGTACCTAAAAACTCAAACCTAGAACCTCGAATTAAAACAGAGAATCTTGAACCAAGAACCTCAAACCTAGAACCTCAAACTTAGCACCTAAAAACTCAAACCTAGAACCTCGAATTTAAAACAGAGAATCTCAAACCTAAAACTTAGAATGTCAAACCTAGAACCTAAAAACTCAAACCTAGAACCTCGAATTTAGAACCTAGAACCTCAAACTTAGTACCTAAAAACTCAAACCTAGAACCTCGAATTAAAACAGAGAATCTTGAACCAAGAACCTCAAACCTAGAACCTCAAACTTAGAACCTAAAAACTCAAAACTAGAACCTCAAAGCTCAAACTTAGAACATCAAACTCAGATCCTAGAACTTCAAACCTTGAACCTTGACCTTAGAACCCCAAACCAATAACCTCGAACCTTAAACCTCAAACCTAGACCCTCAAACTGAGAACCTTAAAGCTAGACCCTTGAACCCAGACCCTTAAATCTCCTAGACCTAGAAGGCAAGGCAAGGCAAGTTTATTTGTATAGCACATTTCAGCAACAAGGCAATTCAAGGTGCTTCACACAGGACATTGAAATAAAAGAAACAAAAAGAAACACATTTAAAACATTATAAAAGAAACATGTAAAAGGTGATTAAAAACAGCGAGTAAGAAAACAACACATAAAATCAAAATAAAATAAAATAAAATAAAAATGAAAACACACATATTAAAGTAAAAGTTGCAGTGCAGAGTTTCAAAGAGAATATAAAATTTAAAAAGTCAAAATCCTTTTAGTCAGCGGCAGCAGTGAACAGGTGAGTTTTTAACCTGGACTTAAAAGAACTCAGACTCTCAGCAGACCTGATATTTTCTGGTAGTTTGTTCCAGATATACGGAGCATAGAAACTGAACGCTGATTCTCCATGTTTAGTTCTGACTTTGGGAACACAGAGCAGACCTGCACCAGATGACCTGAGGGGTCTGGATGGTTCATACTGGACTAGAAGGTCTCTGATGGATTTTGGACCTGAACCATTCAGTGCTTTATGCTAGTAAGAGAATTTTGAAGTCTATTCTCTGAGAGACAGGGAGCCAGTGTAGAGACCTCAGAACTGGGCTGATGTGGTCCAGTGTAGAGACCTCAGAACTGGGCTGATGTGGTCCAGTGTAGAGACCTCAGAACTGGGCTGATGTGGTCCAGTGTAGAGACCTCAGAACTGGGCTGATGTGGTCCAGTGTAGAGACCTCAGAACTGGACTGATGTGGTCCAGTGTAGAGACCTCAGAACTGGACTGATGTGGTCCAGTGTAGAGACCTCAGAACTGGACTGATGTGGTCCAGTGTAGAGACCTCAGAACTGGGCTGATGTGGTCCAGTGTAGAGACCTCAGAACTGGGCTGATGTGGTCCACTCTCTTGGTCTTAGTGAGGACTCGAGCAGCAGCATTCTGGATCAGCTGCAGTTGTCGAATAGACTTTTTAGGCAGACCACAGAAGATACTGTTCCAGTAGTCAACTCGACTAAAGATGAAGGCATGGACAAGTTTTTCAAGGTCCTGCTGCGACATCAGTCCTTTAATCCTAGAAATGTTCTTGAGGTGATAGTAAGCTGACTTTGTAATTGTTTGTATGTGGTTTTTAAAATTCAGGTCTGAATCCATGACAACACCCAAATTCCTGGCCTGGTCTGAGGTTTTTAACTGAAGTGACTGGAGCTGCATGCTGATTTTCAGACGCTCCTCCTTGGGTCCAAAAACGTCTACCTCAGTTTTTTCTCTGTTTAACTGAAGAAAGTTATGGCCCATCCATTCAGATATTTGCTCCATGCATTTACCCAGTGCTTGTATGGGGCTATGGTCACCTGGGGACATTGAAATGTAGAGCTGTGTGTCATCTGCATAGTTATGGTCATCTATTTTGTTTTTTTCTATGATCTGAGCCAGTGGAAGCATGTAGATGTTGAACAGAAGGGGCCCCAGGATGGAGCCTTGGGGGACTCCACATGTAATTTTGGTCTGCTCAGATTTAAAGTTACCGATTGACACAAAATAATCCCTGCCCTTTAAATAGGATGCAAACCAATCAAGAACTGTGCCAGATAGTCCCACCCAATTTTCCAGTCGATCAAGTAATATATCATGGTTGACTGTGTCGAATGCAGCACTGAGGTCCAGTAAGACTAAAACTGAAGATCTGCCATGATCTGTGTTTAAGCGAATGTCATTAAATACTTTGAGCAGAGCTTTCTCAGTGCTGTGATGTGGTCTAAAACCTGACTGAAAGACGTTAAAGCAGCTGTTGACTGTTAAGAAGTCATTCAGCTGTTGGGACACAGCCTTTTAAATGATTTGACCTAAAAAAGGAAGATTTGATATCGGCCTGTAGTTGTTCATTGAGGTCTTTTCTAGAGTGTTCTTTTTTAGGAGCGGCTTAATAACAGCTGTTTTCAGGGTCTGTGGGAAGACTCCTGAACTTAGAGACACGTTTACAACCTCTAACAGGTCAGATGCCATGACGTGTGAAACTTTTTTGAAAAAATCTGTGGGGAAAACATCTAGACAGCAGTAGGAAGAGCTCAGCTGGTGTAGAATGTCCTCCAGATTTTTGTCATTGATTGGATTAAGGTGCATCAGGGTGTTTAAATGGTTTTCAGACAGCACAGATCCTGAACCTGGTGTTGAGGAATTCACGGCCTGTCTAATATGCTGAATTTTCTCTGTAAAGAACAAAGCAAAGTCATTGCAGGCCCTGGCAGAGTGAAGTTCAGGTGCTATTAACACAGGGGGGTTTGTTAGTCTGTCAACAGTAGAAAACAGTGCTCGAGGATTATTTTTGTTTCTGGTGATAATGTTTGAGAAGAAAGACTGCCTTGCATTCCTCAGCTGTAGATTATAAGTGTGAAGTTTCCCTTTGTAGATGTCAAAATGAATCTGGAGATTTGATTTTCGCCACCTGCGTTCAGCTTTCCGACATTCTCTTTTTTCATTTTTCACTGCCATGGCATTTCTCCATGGAGATCTTTTCTTGCTAGACATAACCTTCAACTTAATGGGAGCAATGGCGTCTATCACATTTAACATTTTAGAATTAAAGTTATTCACTAGCTCATTGACTGAACCACAAGGCAGGGTTGCTGTAGAAGAAACAAGTATATTAAACATTTCACTGGTGTTTTCAGTAATGCATCGCTTCTCGATAACTTCTCTCTGATTACGTGTGTGCACAGAGATAGAGCTGTCAAAGAAAACACAACAGTGATCAGACAGGGCCACATCGCTCACAACAACCTTGTGTATGTTTAAACCCTTGGAGATCAGCAGGTCCAGAGTGTGCCCCCTGTTCTGTGTGGGTCTGGACACATGCTGACTCAGCCCAAAGCTGTCCAGAGTACAGTACAGTTCTTTAGCCCCTCTGTCCTGGGGGTCGTCAACATGGATGTTAAAATCCCCAACAATGATTATACAGTCATATTCAGTACAGATTATGGACAGCAGTTCATTAAAATCATCGAAAAAGTCTGTACAGTATTTAGGTGGCCTGTAGACATTTACTAATATGGCTCGAGGGGAGGATTTCAGCTGAAGAGCCACATATTCAAAAGTAGAAAAATTACTGAAAGATAATTTTTTAAATTGGAAAGAGTTTTTGAATAAAACTGCTACTCCCCCTCCTCTCCGATTTACTCTGGCCTCACTTAACTATAGTTGGGAGGGGTTGACTCAATGAGAACAGCTGTGCTGTTGTTTTGATCCAACCAAGTCTCAGTTAAAAACATAAAATCAAGGTTGTGTTCCATGATAAAATCATTGATTAAAAATGTTTTTCCAGCCAACGATCTGATGTTCAGTAAAGCAAGTCTTAATGTCATAGGAACATCCTCTATAATTGTTGGGACAGACTGTGATTCACAGGGAATGTTTTTTTAAGTTTAACAGTCTGGTGCCATCACTTTTGTGCCCCCAGTTTCTCAGCACATTCACCTTTGTTCTTCTGTGACCAATCAAGACAAGAGTTTGGTAAACTGAAAGCATACAGGGCCCCGGCTTGGCCTGGGACGACTCATGACTGCTGGTAATCCTGCAGCCTGGACCCAGGGCACATCAGTTGGTACGAGTCTTTGGAGTCTGTGTTGGAGGTGGTGGAGGGGCGGGGGGGGGCTGGGCGACGAGTCTTTAGAGCCTGTATTGGAGGTGGTGGCGGTCGACGTGGAGTGCTTATAGGGGAGAAGATAGGAGAGGAACGGGGGGTGCATCTTAGTCCAGCACTGACCAGCTCCTTCATCTGGTCAGTGAACTCCAAGTGGGGTGAGGAGGGAGAGAGGGAGGGTAAGGAGGAGAGAGACCTGGTGGGGGTTTCAGGGGGTGAGGCAGGTGGACCATCAAAGGTGCTGTGGTTGTTGAGGGGGATGGAGGCCTGTGGAGACCCCTCCTCTTCTTGACTCTGACACCTCTTTGGCTCAGAGCACTTCTTGGGTGGGGGTGAATGTTGCTCTTCCTCTGGGTTTTTAATCAGTCGTGTTTTGTCTTTCCCTCTGGATGGTGCCTGTTGTTTAAAGTCCTTGGCAGAGGCGACTGATGGGTGACGCAGGAAGTAAAATAGATTAGATGCCAACAATTTTACTCCTGGCTTGTTCAGGAAAAGTCTGTTCCCTTTGAAAAGGTGTCTTCGCTCCCAAAAGATGTGGAAATGTTCAATAAAGTTCACTGGGTAGGCAGTACAAGCAGTAGCAAGCCACTTATTTAGAGCCCACAGCCTGCTGAATCTCTCCCCTGCATATCTGAGCGGTGGTATAGGTCCGCTGATAAACACACCCGCTTTCACAGAGCTCACTGTATTCAGCAACTCGGTGAAGTCCTGTTTTAACACTTCAGACTGTTGTTTAGCAACATCATTCCACCCTACGTGTATTATGATGTTCCTCACAGTTGGGTGTTCAGCCACGATACTCAGAATCTTTTCAGTCATGTTGGAGACCACATCCTTGGGGAAGCAGATCACTTTGGTGTTTTTACTGCACACCCTCTGTACATTTCTAATAGTATTGTCACCCACAGTCAAAGTCTGAGGCCCAGGCTTTAGCTTTCCCTGTAGCCTTTTACTGTTCGACATGCTATCAGTCCTTACCCCGCTGTCTGAGGGTGGATGGTCTGATGGAAATTCAGGGTCCTTCATCGGTGGAGAATATCTGTTCTGCAGTTCAATGCTTGACTGTTTTGGAGGTTTGTTGTTCATCCTCCCTTGTACAGTTTTCCATGGCTGTGTCCTTCCAGGTACGGGGGTTGAAGAGGCACTTTGTCTGGGAGGGAGTGCAGGCCAGCCGGTCTCATCACATACCTCAGCTCGCTGTGCTCTGCCTGTTAAACGTCCTCCCATTACCCATGGAAATGATTTGTTCTTTGGCTTTGCCCCAAGGTGGTTCCAGGGAGGACTACTATTTGTAGATTTATTAAACAGAACAGAGCCTACCTGTTTCGTGGTAGCTTTGTCTGTGCTCGTTAGCTGTGTGTTAGCCAGCCCCTGTCCACTAATTTGAGCCAGGGGTAGGGTGGTGTCATTTCCACCTAGTCCGTTTACCTCCACATTAACTTCTAGGCGGTGAATTTCAGTCTCCAGCACGGCAATTTTCTGCAGAAGTTTGTCAAAGTCGTCGGCAGATAGAGGAGGCATCTTGAAGCTAATTAGCTTAGCTGAGCACTGTCTTTCCAAGTGAGGTGGTACAGGCCTGTGCTGTTGACAGCCCACGGTCAAGAAGCACTGAGGTGGTCATAAAACAGTAAAAATGGCAAAAAAAGTCCTTCATCTTTTAAGAAGTATGTCTCTGCTCATTAAAGAATATCAGAGACCTTCTGTCTGCAACTTTTAGTCCAGAATAAGAAAAAAAAAAAAAACATCAAAAGAATGTAAGCAAAGCAGGGAGCAAGCAGCAAAAGCGTCTGCACTGCAGCAAAGCAGGAAGTAGAACCCAGATGAAGACCTGAACTGAGCGTGTTCTCCTGCAGAACCCAGTCAATGTTCTGGTTCTGAACTCACCAGGGTCGGACAGGAACATCCCAGACCGTCGGCCGGGTCCAGACTGACCAGAGGACACTGACCCGGAACGCTGCCCTCCTCCGGCCCCTTCGGACTGAAGAACGGACGCCTCAGGATGTGGTTCAGGCTCCCATGAGTCCCGTTGTTTTGAACCGGACGGATCTGGAGAACGTCTGGAGGGAACGGAGGAGAACTTTACTCCAGGTCAGTGAACACATCTGGACTCGGTCTCTTTAATTATGAACAAACTCTGACTTTCATTGGATTCAAAACATGTTTATTAATGAGCTGTGTCCCTTTAAATGAAACAGTATTTAAACAGAGTCAGTGGTCAGGACTGACCAATCACAGCCAGGGGAGGAGGAACCCTATAACACTAATGACCTGTAGATATCATGAGTATTTGGTTGGTCTACATTAACTGTGTTTGGTACCTGTTCTGTAGTATTTTTTTTAGTTTTTTTTACAGTGTTTATTTGGTATGTTTTTTGTGCTGTATTCAGCTTCTTTTAGACTTTTTTGGGTCCTTGAACGCCTCATCCCAGACTGCTGTTTTTGCTCATGTTTTCCCAGGTTCAGGTTCTACTGGTGTGAACATGAACCCACCACCTGGACTCTGCGTCCTGAACACCTGGACCACAGGACGGATCAACAACCCCCCACAGACCAAACATCCTCTCAGATGCATCATTAAAGAGTCTGTTTTCTGTTTTTTTGGTTTTTGGTTGTTTTTGTGGGTTGAACAGGTGGTCTGATTTCTGCTGGTAATGCCATTAAATCGTCTGTCGTCATGGTAACGCATCCACACTCACCACACATGAGGTTATACAGCTCCACGTTGGAAAAAGGCTCCACCTGGGTGTTGGGTTGAAACTGTGGCCCGTAACTCAGAAACATGGCCTGGAAAAAAGAACACAAGAACCGGTGATAAAAACAGGAGAACCAGAGGAACCTGAAGGTCCCACATGTCCAGACTTACACTGTAAAAAAAAAACAAAAAGTCCCATATCTGTTCCAGGTCTGGGACTGTCTCTACAGGGTTACACTGTAAAAAAAAAAAAAAAAAAAAGTCCCATATCTGTTCCAGGTCTGGGACTGTCTCTACAGGGTTACACTGTAAAAAAAAAAAAAAAGTCCCATATCTGTTCCAGGTCTGGGACTGTCTCTACAGGGTTACACTGTAAAAAAAAAAAAAAAGTCCCATATCTGTTCCAGGTCTGGGACTGTCTCTACAGGGTTACACTGTAAAAAAAAAAAAGTCCCATATCTGTTCCAGGTCTGGGACTGTCTCTACAGGGTTACACTGTAAAAAAAAAAAAAAAGTCCCATATCTGTTCCAGGTCTGGGACTGTCTCTACAGGGTTACACTGTAAAAAAAAAAAAAGTCCCATATCTGTTCCAGGTCTGGGACTGTCTCTACAGGGTTACACTGTAAAAAAAAAAAAAAGAGTCCCATATCTGTTCCAGGTCTGGGACTATCTCTAAAGGGTTACACTGTTTGAAAAAAAAAAAGAAAAAAAAAAAAAAAGTGCCAGATCTGTTCCAGGTCTGGGACTTTTTTTACAGTGTAACCCTTTGCACCCTTTTACAGAGCACCACCCCACCCCTACTATGAATAAATGAAGGCATTAGTGAGCTGTGATGTCACATAGTGAGCTGTGATGTCACATAGTGAGCTGTGATGTCACACTAGTGTGTATTTGAACTCACGTGCATACTCTCAAAGTCGTTGTCGTAGCCGTGAGCTCCGCCAGAACAAAAGGTCAACGACCCCGGATACCTGAGGACACAACAGACGTCTTATACAGTCTGATCTGACCTCATCTCACCTTACCTTATCACTATCTCACCTTATTTTATCTCACCTTATCTTATCTTACTTTATCTTATCTTATTTTCCCTTACCTTATCTCCCCTTATCTTACTTCATCTTATCTTACTTTCCCTTACCTTATCTCCCCTTATCTTACTTCATCTTACCTTACTTTCCCTTACCTTATCTCCCCTTATCTTATTTCATCTTATCTTTCTTTCCCTTACCTTATCTGCCCTTATCTTACTTCATCTTATCTTACTTTCCCTTACCTTATCTCCCCTTATCTTACTTCATCTTACCTTACTTTCCCTTACCTTATCTCCCCTTATCTTATTTCATCTTATCTTTCTTTCCCTTACCTTATCTGCCCTTATCTTCCTTCATCTTACCTTATCTTCCCTTACCTTATCTGCCCTTATCTTACTTCATCTTATCTTACTTTCCCTTACCTTATCTCCCCTTATCTTACTTCATCTTACCTTACTTTCCCTTACCTTATCTCCCCTTAACTTATTTCATCTTATCTTTCTTTCCCTTACCTTATCTGCCCTTATCTTCCTTCATCTTACCTTATCTTCCTTTCCCTTACCTTATCTGCCCTTATCTTTGTGTGCAGTGTTTTCATCTGGACTCTGTTCACAGACAGAAGGCCTCAGACCAGGGATTAAAGCAAAAATTTTTCATCTGACTGAAAATTTTCTTCTGGTCAAAACCATTGGCCACTGTTAAAAATGATGCAGTCCAATACTACTATAGCGTACAAGTTTATCTAGTCAAATTTGTCAATACTGTAAAACCCACTGAATGGGAGAGTGTACAGGTGGAGAAGATTAGTAACATGGAGAGAAAACATGTCATGAGTGGTACTGGTGGGGGTCTGGGGGTCCTCCCCCAGAACATTTTTAAAGCTTCAGGTCAGTTCTGGTGTTCTGTGGTTCATTTTAAAGGGGATGAAAACCTGTGAAGCAAGTGAAAATAATAACTAGAAGAAAACTTACTACAAAAAATGAGTGAGGCTGCTTCATTTTTTTGCACCATGATCTAATTGGAGTTCTATCGTCTCCCTTCTCATCAAGCCACGCCCACCTCCATCTATTTTCCACACATCTCTCAATAGTTTCCACTTCAGCTCCTTCCTCTACAAACGTGTCCATGATGTCGTATATGCTAGCCAAAATAATATGTACGTCATCAAACCTGCGTCCATAACCCCACCACCACCACCACCAATATCATGTTCTCTTTTGATTGGAAGAAATTACGTCAGCTGAAACAGAACTTCTATTCCGTTCCAGATCCTCTCTGAGGGGATTTAAACTACAGTGGCTTTGCAAATACCAAGGCTGTTCCTCATTCATTCAGTTTGATCTGCGTACTGTACCACACACATAGAAATAAGATGATAAACGGGTCCAAATAAAGCACTTATGCAGTCGGGCGCGTAACCGCATAAGGCCGTGGTGCGCACAGCCGCACGCACGGGAAGGGCACATACACACACACACACACACACACACACACACACACACACACACACACACACTAGTCATATACCGTCCAGAGGAGATCAGCTCTGAACCCAAACATGAAGGTCCATGCAGATCAGTTCTGTCTTCTTCCCTTTTCGCTGTGGTTCTTTCAGAATGAAAGCTACTTGTTCGCACTAAACTAAAGTTAGTCTGGAGGCTGAACTTCAGTAAAGCTGAACTGGTCCATGTGTTTGTGAGGCACAGAATGAGCAGAGTTTCCTTCCAAAGAGAAATAGTCATCAGCCTGTCCTCCTGACATAAAAATAAAGAATTATTCTCATCACTGTTAAACCTGTCAGCCCCCTGAGCCTGGGTTCAACACCTGCAGATTCAGGACAGGATCGCGGTGCCGACTGGACTCCGCGAAACACGAGGGGAAGTTACTTCAGTTTGACTTTTTTCCCCCTCAATTTTTCCATTTGACGGAAATCCGTCGTGGTGACGGAGAACTTTAATCCCTGCATTAGAGGCAGTGGTGTGGTTTCTCCATTACTGGTGATAATGGTTGGAAACAGTGTCTTTAACTGATGTTTTCCATGTCAGCATTCTTCATTCGACCACTAACAGCTCATGTTGAATCCACATCTGTTTCATGTTTCAGCTGCAGCACCATCACATTATCGCTCTGACAGTCAGACCAAGCTTCTCTGTCTGAACTCCACTGTTCACAGTTAGTTTGGACCTCGTCTGTCAGAGTGCGGTTACCTCTCAAACAGCCACTTAGCATCCACCAGGACGTTGACATCTTCAATTCGACGGCTGTTTGCGAAGTGGAGACGCTTCGGCAGGTTGGACTTCAGATACGCTTTGATCTTTTGGTCTGGTTTCTTACACTAGAATTAAAAAACAAACAAACAACAAACCGCATGATTTCATTAAAACAAAACAACTGAACTGGTCACTAGTTCAGATGCTTTCACAGGGTTCCTACAGGTTTCTACCAGCTCAGTTTCTGACCGTTTTCAGACACTTAGAACTGAATTTAATGCCTATTTCACGCCTGTACTGGCAAAAATATGTGCCTCCTAGAATTTAGGAAAATGTATTTATTTACTCCATCTTCTGAGTCATTTCTCAGCAGGAGCCGCAGAGTTAGAGATCATCGGTTCCAAATGTCAGACCAAAGCGTGGAGTTGGAACGAGTGGAAGTGAGTCGACAAACTTGACTGTCTTTATAGTTTAGACATTTAACACATTTAAACACAACCCAGTCACCAGGTTTATGGAAACAGAACTGAAGAGCGACCACAGCAAATGGAACACCTTTAAAGACACACAGGTGTTACATGTACTTTTGTACATTCAACACTTTTAAGAGTTTTGATGACCCCCATGGGAACCAAGGTTATTATCGTTAAGGAAAACTAACGAAATGACCAGAACTAGAACTGTAAAAACATTTTCTTTAACTGAAGTAAATTAAAACTAGAATTAAAAGAAAAAAACATAACTGACTGAAACTGTACTGTGTGTTTACAAAACTAACTATAACAGATAAAAATTATGGATCAAATTCCCTTCGTTTTTGTCTTTTGTCAACGTCGGATTGATACAAAATCGATTTCTTTGTCTCTCTCAGTTTTCTGTGCTGTCTCCATACGACACTTTTTGCTCCGTCACTTGTGTTCACTTGTGGTTTCCAGTCGTCTTCTGGTCCCCACTCTACCTGGAAACATGGAGACTAAAGCAGCAGAGTCCTGTCTGGGATTGATTTGAATAGGAGCACAGAGAAGAAGAGAAAAGAGACCACTGAACTACAACTGAACTACAACTGAACTACAACTGAACTACAACTAAACTACAACTGAACTACAACTGAACTACAACTGAACTACAACTAAACTACAACTGAACTACAACTGAACTACAACTGAACTACAACTGAACTACAACTAAACTAAAACTGAACTACAACTAAACTAAAACTGAACTACAACTAAACTAAAACTGAACTACAACTGAAACTACAAACTGAACTACAACTGAACTACAACTGAACTACAGCTAACTACAACTGAACTACAACTGAACTAAAACTGAACTACAACTAAACTACAACTGAACTACAACTGAACTACAACTGAACTACAACTGAACTACAACTGAACTACAACTAAACTACAACTAAACTAAAACTGAACTACAACTAAACTAAAACTGAACTACAACTAAACTACAACTGAACTACAACTGAACTAAAACTGAACTACAACTAAACTACAACTGAACTACAACTGAACTAAAACTGAACTAAAACTGAACTACAACTAAACTACAACTAAACTACAACTGAACTACAACTAAACTACAACTGAACTACAACTAAACTAAAACTGAACTACAACTGAACTACAACTGAACTAAAAGTGAACTACAACTAAACTACAACTGAACTACAACTGAACTACAACTAAACTACAACTAAACTACAACTGAACTACAACTGAACTACAACTAAACTAAAACTGAACTACAACTGAACTACAACTAAACTAAAACTGAGCTACAATTAAACTACAACTGAACTACAACTGAACTACAACTAAACTAAAACTGAACTACAACTGAACTACAACTAAACTACAACTGAACTACAACTGAACTACAACTAAACTAAAACTGAACTACAACTAAACTACAACTGAACTACAACTAAACTACAACTGAACTACAACTGAACTACAACTAAACTAAAACTGAACTACAACTGAACTACAACTAAACTACAACTGAACTACAACTAAACTACAACTGAACTACAACTAAACTACAACTGAACTACAACTAAACTACAACTAAGCATTTAGAGAAAAACGAAAACTAATAAAAACTATCAAACCTGCTCTAAAAACAAATTAAAATGAACTGAATTAGAGAAAAAAAGGCAAAACTAAATAAAACTAAACTAGAATGAAAAATCCCAAACTATTAGAACTTTGGCGTGAACGGTGCTTTCACTGGATAATTACTGCAGTAATTAATGTGCTTTTGCTTGTTATTATTATTTTTTTTAACTTTATTTTTCTTATTTTACTACAAACATGGTTAAACATACATAAAACAAACAGGAGGATCAGGGAGCCACAACTTAAAATAGGAAAAATAATAAATGAATAAATCTGCGTTCTCACTCAGTGTAAATGTGTCAGGTCGCATTTCTGACGTTACTGAGCGAAGAAGAGGCTCCACTTTTTCCACTGTCCTTCTCCATCCTTTTGTGTCTTCAGATTATACATGATCTGCTCCATATGATGGAACTGATTCACAATATTTATGAAGGTGTTCACAAAAGGCTGTGGTTTTGAAGCCAGCATCTCATGACAGGTAGTGATTAATGTGTAAAACCAAGTTTACGGTGTTCACAAATAGAGAAAAGGAAGAACATGTTTCATTGTCTATTAATAGGGTTACGATTGAGAAGGTTTCAGAAATTCGTTTTTTGGGTGTAATAGTGGACGATAAATTAACATGGAAGTCACATACTGCTGATGTTTAAAAAAAAAAAAAGGAGTCTAAAATATTTCTGTATTGAGTAAAGCAAAATATGTGTTGGATTATAAAGCAATGACCATTTGATATTGTTGACTTATTCTGCCATATTTGAGTTCTTGTATTCAAGTGTTGTACGTACCTTATGTTAAATGGAAGTTGAATGTGACTGACGAGTTTTAAAATGTCAGATGGACGTCATACATAATGAACCAAAATGGAGAAGAGGAAATGTACAGTTATTAGTTGTCTGCTTAATCTATACAGGGTGAGTCAGAAAAAACGCTCTTTTCATTTAAAGAAATTGTACCACTGAAATGGAAATGCTTATTTTTCTTTTGATTCTACAGTCATATTGATGTGGTTATTGAGCATGTCTGGCGATTGAATCATTGATTTATGGCATAGCATAACAGAGGGAATGTCCATTGTTTATTGTGCACCGAAATACCTGCCAACACAGTTTATGCCACCGTGAATGAAACTGAAATTGTCAACCATTACAGCATGTTTACTCGCCATCAAAATGTTTTGTCTCAACGAAGTCGTCCGGCACGACCTTCAACCTGGCTACCGTTCAGACTGATGCAAATCTGTGCTCGTTGTCGCATCTCTAACACAGCTCTTCTCGCCATTCGTGTTCGTCGTAGGGCTTGGATTTCAGCCGTGATGCGATTTCGGAGTTCCTGAAGAGTTTGTGGAACAGTCTGATACACACGGTTTTTAAGATACCCCCACAAGAAAAAGGGAAGCGGTCTTGAAACTGCCGGATGGTTTCTTGGACGCTACCAGTTTGGCAGAATTTTGTCACCATGAAAGCTCTCTGCACATCCGTAAACTGTGGTCTTGCCATGATGAAAACTCCCTGGGCACTGTCATGTAGGCCTATGTCCTGAGTGTGAAAGCAAAGCCCCGACTCCTGGAATTGTTGTCAATTTCAAGTTTGTTCACTGTGGCATACATTGTGTTGGCAGGTATTTCAGTGCCCAATAAACAATGGACCTTCTCTCTCTTATGCAATGCAATAAATCTATGACTACATCACCAGACATGCTCCATAACCACATCAATATGACTGTATGGTCAAAAGGAAAATCAGTGTTTCCGTTTTAGCAGTACAATTTCTTTAAATGGAAAGAGCGTTTTTTCTGACTCACCCTGTACATTACAAAGTTGTTTTGCTTGAAGAGTCTTTTCATTTTTGCAAGTCTAAGTAATATTCTGAGAAATATTCTTATATAACAGTATTATTCTTTTTATTTTAGAGGTACTGAGCAGTCAGGTTTGATTCATGTGTGTGTGGTTTAGATGAACTCACACCTGTCTGGGCTGAACTTGGAGAAAGGTCAATTGCGACGAGAAAGATCTAATCTTCCAGCTTTAGAAAGTAGTTATGGTAAAGAGCATAGAGCAGAAAAAACAGATTTTGAACCTGGGGAATTTTTGTGGTCCAGACATGTTAGCCTAACAGTGCAGGTGTTAAGGAAGAGCTGTGCACATGCAAAAGCATGAGCTGTTCTTAGAATGAGCTGATGGAGTGACTGACATGTTCTGCCCAGTAATGACCATCAACCAATAATACGCAGATGACCAATGATGTCACTGAATAATGGGAGTGTCCAGAGTCACTAAAGAGTATAAAAGGTAACAAAGGAAACTCTTTACTGTGGCTTTTTCTTTTACTCTCTGTGATGAAATGTGTTTGATGCTACAATCTTTTTGTAACTTTTTAAGCAATAAATCAAGCTATTGTTTTAACTTTTTAAAACCTAACACCTTCTTTTTTGTGAGTTCTTCATTTCTCCTGGTTTGGTCCGTCCATCCTGAACAGAACTGGTGAGTTAATTTAACTTACGTGACCCCCCCCCCCTCTGGTCAGCAGCCTAAATGCAGTAGTCCAGAGCCACCGTTGGTCTATCAGTCTCTAGAACACGCAGCCTTTTGTCCAGATAACCAGAGATTTTTGGTACCAAGGTGGTTTAAAGTTTAAAGAAACTGGGGCAGTAGTTCATTAACCCAAATAAATTGTGGTTTTTGAGATTTACTGCTTGCTGCGTGTTTACAGAAGTATGGGCCAAAACATATATGAGGAACACAAAGCCATTATTATGACAAACAAGAGCAAAAAGAATCATGTCTAATGTTAATTTCAGGGAACATACAAATGAGTTGTTTATTAAATCAGGATTGTTTCAGTTTACAGAGTTAGCTGAATTAAGGACAGTGTTGATTATGTTTAGAGCAAGAAACGGACTTTTGCTGCAAATTTGCAGATTATTTGTTTTAGTTTGACAGGATGAAGAACAGAGAAGGAGGTTTAATTTGAAACAGCAAAGGGTTCAGACTAATGTGAAGAAAATGTGTTTGTGTTGTGGGTGTCAGGGTGTGGAATTCTGTGGCAATGGAAAAGAAGAGCTGCACAAATATTTAAGAATTTAAGAGGTTGTATAAGGACAGAAAAGAGAAGCTTTATAAAAGCATGAAATGAAATAATTTGACTTTTGGAGTTTGGGTTGTTTCATTTGTATTGACCATCATGTAAACTGCTTTTTACTGTAATAACTGTGACGGCAACCTATCTGATGGAAGCAGATGTTTGAAGAAAGGAGCAGGTATTAGAAGTGTTCTTCACTCTGCTCATTTCCAATCATTTAGGTTGGAATGAGTAAATAAAATGAAAAATGAAAATAAATGTTTTAGTTCTTTAAGACTTTAACTCATGTACGAGGAGCTTCAACCATCAGTTTGTAGAAAACATAAAGACTGGCCTGAGGTTTAACTAAACTAAACTAAACTAAACTATAGCCAAACCCAGTTTACAGACGGTATGAACCAGGGCTGTCCAACTCCTGTTCATTCAGGTTCCACATTCAGCCCAGTATGACCTGAAATGGAGCGGACCAGTCAAAGAAGAACACTGACAAAAGTACAGATACATTATGAAACTGTTGACGTTTACAGAGTTTCCTTAAAAATGTGAATAATATGAACAACCTGAAATTTATTAAGAAAAATAAGTGTAATTTTCCCAGTATTCTGCCTCAGTTTATCATCAGTGGATCTACAAACACACACATTTAATAACAGACAGAATATATTAAAACTGGACTTATTTTTCTGAAGACATTTCAGTTTGTTCATATTTGTTCAGGATAGTTTCTAAATGTCAACATTTTCATGTAATTTTACTTTTTTTTTTTTTTTTACATTAAAATAAAGAGCAAATTTTGTACTTGTCCTTATTTACAGGTTATTCTGATAGTATTTGACTGGTTCTGATCCACTTCAGAACATACTGGTCTGTATGTGGAACCTGAACTAAAAGGATTTTAACATTAATTGTTAATATTGTCAATTTTTTGTAACATTTTGAGTAATTGTTTTACTTTTAGTAATTAGTAATTGTTCCACAAATTCATCCCACAGGCCGGACTGGAACCTTTGGTGGGCCGGTTTTGGCCCACAGGCCGCATGTTTGACACCTGTGATCAAAACAGACTAAACCACAGGTGTCAAACATGCGTCCTAAGGTCCAAAACCGGTCTGCCAAAGGTTCCAATCCAGCCTGTGGGATGAACTTTGTAAAAGTGCGGAAGATATGAACAGCCAGGGCGTCGAACTCCAAAATAACAGCATAATAACCTAAAAATAATGACTCCAAATGTTCCTCTGGGTTTAATGTAAATAAATAATATGACATCATGCCTCTAAATAATGGCAACACCAATTTTTTCTCTTTGATTTATTGCAAAGAACATTAAATTCTGATATCTTTTAATAATAAAACGTCAAAAACCTGAACATATATGAACAACCTGGAATGTCTAAAGAAAAATCAGTGTAATTTTAACAACATTCTGCCTGTTTTGTGTCTGGGTAGATCTGATCTGTAACGCACATGTAGAAATCATAAGTTGAGGCAGAATATTGATCAAATTTTTCTTATTTTTCTTCAGAAATGTCAGTTTTTTCAGGTTATTCACATCTTTTTTGTTTGGATAGTTTGTAAAATGTAAATGATTTCATAATTTAATGTTACTAGCAGCATTGTACCCGTGGTGCCATTGTACGATAGCACCCTCCCATGGTGCAACAGCGGCACTGCACCTGTACACCCTTCTGTGCTGGTACATGCATCGGACAAAGACGCGCCGGACACCGGGTGGACATCGATGGGACATGGGGCGGGACCAAAACATGTGTTATATAGTAGGATTTTTTTTCTTACAAAAAATGTGCAGTTGTCATTATTTATCTGTTGTTCTGTTATTATTTGGTCCAGTCCACTGCAGGTCAAACTGGGCTGAATGTGGAACCTGAAAGAACATGAGTTGGACAGGCCTGGACTAAACGGTGGTTAAACCAGTAAAACAGACAATAAAACTAAACTAAAAATGGTTAAATTCGACTAAAAATTGGCAAAATAAAAAAAGTTTTAATGTCCGTGTGTGTTGGCGTCATGTTTTATCAGAATCAACACCTGTCAGGTTCTGCTGACGTCAGAACCACATTGGTCTAAAACCACCAGCGGACCGGACCTGCTGCTGTGTTCTGATCTGTTACTGAGCCCAGATATCACAGATAGGTGGTGGATTCACAAAACCTTCATCAGATAACTGGACTTATTTAGGTTAGTTTGGCCCTAAACCGTCTGCACTTGAACTTCCTGAAGTGTTGACGTTAAACACTTACAGTCATGTTGGCCACCAGTCCAGGAGAGTCCACTGGGACGGAACAGAAACAACAGGTTAGAACCAGAACCACACAGTCCACACATTCACCCATGAACAGCAGGGTTCAGTTTGAGTCTGGAAAACTGACACAAGCTTCAGAAGAAGAAGAATTATAATAATAATAACTAGAAGCACTCAGCGAGCGCAGACCTCTGCCAAGGCAGACCAAAATGAAGAAAAACAAAAGAATATTTACAATATGATAAATAAGATGGAGAAGGAAAAAAAATATTCAATTACCAATAAAATGAACAAAATTAATCCAAAAAATAAAAAAAGAGGAAAATCAGCCACAAAATGAACAAAATTGAAAAAAACAAAAAACAGGCAACAAAATGAAGAAAAACTTTTACAATATGATAAATAAGATGGAGAAAATAAACAACAAAATGAACAGAAATGAAGGAAAAACCATTCAATTCCCAATAAACTGGATCAGAAGTGAGTCTGAATGGGTTCAGGGTTCAGTGTGTGATGTGTGCGTTCCCTCAGTGTGTGATGTGTGTGTTCCCTCAGTGTGTGATGTGTGTGTTCCCTCAGTGTGTGATGTGTGCGTTCCCTCAGTGTGTGATGTGTGCGTTCCCTCACAGACGGTGTGTTTGTCCTTGGCTCGGATCCGTCCAAACGGTCCCTCCGTCACCCACAGACTCCTGATGTCTCCAACCAGGTCCTCCAGAACCTCCATCCTGTCACAGCTGGTGGACTCCATCCCTGTGGATGTCACACACACACACGCACGCACACATACACGTTACAAATGTGTTTGGGTGAACACATGTTTATTTCCTTTGTGTGTATTGGAACAACACAAAAAAGGAGAAGAAAAAAAGCTGAAAGTGACCAAATTTGACACTAAACTCCAAAACTGGACTGGACAGAATAATCGGCCCCTTTGAATCCTTTTCTTTCAAACGTGCTGCTGGTTTAAACTGCCCTGGGGTCAGTTACAGGTGTTTACAGTACAGACGTCACACCTGAACCAAGGGTCTAATAGTTTTGAATTTTTCATCAAAGTTTAGTTTTATTTAGCTTGAACTTTTTTTTCTCTAATTCAGTTCATTTTAATTAGTTTTTAGAGCAGGTTTGATAGTTTTTGCTAGTTTTAATTTTTTTCTAAATACTTAGTTGTAGTTCAGTTGTAGTTCAGTTGTAGTTCAGTGGTCTCTTTTCTCTTCTTCTCTGTGCTCCTATTCAAATCAATCCCAGACAGGACTCTGCTGCTTTAGTCTCCATGTTTCCAGGTAGAGTGGGGACCAGAAGACGACTGGAAACCACAAGTGAACACAAGTGACGGAGCAAAAAGTGTCGTATGGTGCCACTAGCTAAAATTGCTTGAGCGAAATAAATCGATTTCGTATCAGTCCGACATTGACAGGCGAAAACGAAGAGAATTTTATCCATAATTTTTTATCTGTTTTAGTTAGTTTTGTAAACACACAATACAGTTTCACTTAGTTATGTTTTTTCTTTTAATTATAGTTTTTATTTATTCCAGTTAACGAAAATGTTTTTATAATTCTAGTTTTCATCGTTTCATTAGTTTTCATTAACAATAACCTTGACCTGAAGCAGGTTAGAATGTCTAAAAGCAGACTAAAGCTTTGTGTTGGGAGTCTGTGTAGGTCAGACCAAACATGGAGAGGAGGAAGAAGAGCCAAGAATGATTAAAACTGTGGAGAAACATGAACAATCTGAGGGTTCTAAGACCATGTCCACAGACCCTGAAGGCCCTTTGTCCACAATATAATCAAGAAGTTTCAAACCCATGGAATCACATCAAATTTTATTTATATAGTGCCAAACCATAACAGAAGTTATCTCATGACAATTTACATAAGGAGCTGGTTGAAACCAGACTCTAAGCCAATTTACAGAAACCCAACAGGAACTGTGGCTAACATCCCTGGACGGGGTCGGAAGAGTATGATTAATGAAAGAATGCGACACAGGATAGTTCAAACGGTGGATAAACAGCCTGAGTCAACTTCCACACAGATCCAGGAGGTCGGTCCTGGAGGTTCAGGGTCCACAGGTATGAGCTCAGACCAGACGGTGTCTTTTAAAAGAGATGAAGCGGTGTGGAAGCAGACCAAGAAGAGCCCCCCCCCCCCGTGACACTGACACACACAAGAAAAAAAACAGACCGGAGTTTGAAAAGATGGATCTGAACGAGCCTCGACCCTTCTGGGAGGATGTGTTGTGGACAGATGAGATTAAGGTAGACCTGGTTTTTATAAACACGTCATTTTACTGAACACAGACGAAGGAATGAGGCCGACAAAGAACAGAACACAGAACCCACAGTCAAACGGATCAGTCTGACGGTGGTGGTTCAAATATGTTTTAGAATAGAATAGAATAGAATGCCTTTATTGTCATTATACATATGTACAACGAAATTGTAAGTGACAACTCTCTGGTGATGCGTAGTGCAAAAGTTGAAAGAAGAAAGGAAGTGTAAATATATATACAGTATAAAAACAGACGTGTCACCAACCGAGAAAAAACAAAACAAAAAGGAAACAGTAGAGCTAAGTATATATTGCCCTTTGACCCTGGCTGAACACTATGACTTATGTTAAGTATAGGTCCTGTGTGAGGCATTGTCATTACAGTGTGTTCAGCACCCGTATTGCACTTGGATAAAATGTGCTGCTAAATCTGGAGGTGCGGGCCTGGATGGACCTGTACCTCCTCCCTGAGGGCAACAGTGAGAACAGGCTGTGTCCAGGATGTGAACTGTCGAGGGTGATGCTTCTGGCCCCTCGCAGACACCTGCTGTTACAGATGTCTGACACAGAGGACAGCTGGACTCCTATGATGCTCTGGGCTGACTTCCTGACTCTTTCCAGAACCTTCTTGTCAGCCTGAGAGCTGCTCCCATACCACACTAAGATGTTGTTGGTAAGGATGCTCTCCACAGAACATCTATAGAAGGACAGCAGCAGTTCCTGGGACAGGTTCACCTTACTCAGTGACCTTAAAAAGTACAGGCGCTGCCGTGCTTTTTTCACAAGGGCACTGGTGTTTCTGCCCCATGTGAGGTCCTGAGAAATGTATGTACCCAGGAATCTGAAGTCACTGACCCTCTCCACAGTGTCCCCTCGGATCAGAAGGGGAGGGGGATCCTCCCTCTTCCTCCTGAAGTCCAGCACCAACTCCTTTGTTTTCGAGGAGTTGAGTGCTAGATTATTAAGGGAACACCAGGTGGTGAGGTTCAGGACCTCCTCTCTGTAGGCCGTTTCATCATTGTTGTGGATCAGCCCCACCACAGTAGTGTCATCTGCAGATTTGACCAGGAGGTTGCTGTTGTGGATTGGTGCGCAGTCATGGGTGTACAAAGTGTACAGCATGGGGCTGAGCACACAGCCCTGGGGGGCCCCAGTACTCACTGTCAGGACAGAAGAGTGATGAGGCCCCATCCTGACTGACTGCAGACGGTTGGTAAGAAAATCACCAGTCCATCTGCAGGTGTGCTCGCCAATACCCAGACTGCGCAGTTTGGACAACAGTCTGCTTGGAAGGAGTGTATTAAAAGCAGAACTGAAGTCCACAAACAACATCCTTGCATAAGTGCCAGATTGTTCCAGATGTTTACACACTGTGTGAAGGGCTGTGTTAATGGCATCACCTGTGGACCTGTTGGCTCTATATGCAAATTGGTGCTAATCAAGGCTGGGAGGCAACAAAGATTTGATGTGCCGTAGCACCAGTCTTTCAAAGCACTTCATCACTTCATCACTTCTGTTCCTTCTGGGTACACTGACTGTGTCCAAGGCATCATGAAATCTGGAGACCATCAGAAGATTTTGGGTCTAACGTAGGGCCTAGAGTCTGAAAGCTGGGTAAGAGGTCAGAGGTCATGGGTGTTCCAGCGGGACAATGACCCAAAACATATGTCCAAAAGCAGCAAGAAGCCCCTTTAGAGATGACTGTAATATTAAACCTCAGTCCTCTCCTCAGTTTCATTCGTCCGTTCCTCATGCTGAACAGTTTCTTAGTTCCATCCACCACAAACAAACCATGTGTTTACATTCAGAACCAGGAGGGAACTGGACATCTGAGGAATTTTGTCGCGACGTGCATTGTGGGAAACGTCGGTTCGTGCAGCCTCCTGACAGCAGCAGCTGGAACAGACACGGCGCAGAAGCGGCAGGAGCTCCCTTCCCTCTGTGCATATTCCTCCAGACATTTCCGCGTTTCAGCCGTTTCCGAGTCATGTTTGTTTCATCCATATAATATTATACGGCTGCGCTGCTGCTGTCACTGTTAGGCGGCGGTGCAAACCTCCATTTCCCACAATGCACGTTGCCACAAAATTTCTCAGATGCCCAGTTCCCTCCTGGTTCTGAATGTGAACACATGGTTTGTTTCTGGTGAATGGAACTAAGAAACTGTTCACCGTGAGGAAGAGATTCAGCTGAGGAATGACACACAGACCAACAGACGAATGAAACTGAGGACATGACTGAGGATGGACAGATCTGAGGAAAAACTGGTCATGAAAGTCTCCCGCAGCTTTAAGTAAGTCAACAGACCCCCCCCCCCCCCCCCCTTTTGTTTTTTGTGTATGTGTACATGTGAGTGCAGGCGTAGTGTTCTTGTTCTGACACACATATTGGATACTATATATGACTGTTTTATATAGTCATTGCTTGAATTTCAATAAAAGAGTTTAAAAATAAATAAAAAAAATAAAGCCCTTAAAAGTGAAAAAAAAAAATAAAATTTTTTTTTTAAAAAGCACCAAGAAATGGTTGAAGACAAAGCGTTGTAGAATTGTGAACGGTCAGCCACGAGTCCAGATGTAAACCCAACTGAACAGCTGTGGACAGACCTGGAAACGACTGTTAGAAGAAGAGCACCTTTAAATCTGACAGACCTGGAAACGACTGTTAGAAGAAGAGCACCTTTAAATCTGACAGACCTGGAAACGACTGTTAGAAGAAGAGCACCTTTAAATCTGACAGACCTGGAGCAGTCTGAAGAAGAACAAGAAGAGGAAGAAGGAGAAGAAGACGAAGAAGAGGAAGAAGGAGAAGGAGAAGAGGAAGAAGAATGGTCCAGAACTCCAGTTCAGAGGTGAAAGCAGCTGGTTCTTAGTTAAAGGAAGAGGTTGATTTCAGTTCTTCTTTCCAAAGACTGTGGAGCCAAATATTAAATTCAGTCCAGCCCATTTTTGGGGTTTTGCGTAAAACTGAGTAAAATTTGACTTTTTTCTTCAGTTTTTTTTTTTTTTTTTGTGTGTTGTTCCAGTGCATATAAAGGAATTAAACATGTAAATACCAAAGACATGTGTAAGTGCAATAATTTATAGAAGAAAGTATGGATTTACTGGAAAAACTCCAGGGGGAGAGAGACAGAGATAAAGAGAGAGAGAAAACGAGATAGATAGATAGATAGATCGATAGATCGATAGATTGATAGATAGATAATTTCTTTCCTTCTACTTTAATTCTATCTGTAACTCAAACATGTTCATAGGGTGTTGTGGTTCTGGTTCTGGACTCAGGCGGTTCACTGCAGTGAATCATTCCACTGTTGTAGATGTGTGACGGTGCGTTCAGGGGCAGTGGGACGTCTGGTGTTTCCTGTGTTCTTGCTGTCTCTGTCGGTTCTGTTCCTCAGCTCTCATTGGTTTAAATACAGTCTGACTGTAAACGAACCCATGTGACCGGTGTCGATGCGCGGCCTTACCGTGATCGGCCACGATGATGACGTTGACGCAGCGGTGGAGGCGGAGCTGTTTCAGGCCGTTCATGAGCTGAGCCATGATCCGGTCCACGCCCTGAAGAGCTTCGATCAGCTGGAGGAAACAGGAAGTACAACCGTCAGCACATGGACTGGGAACAGACCTGGGATAGTCCCACCGTTTAACACACAGACGTATTCTTAATATAATAATAATACGATTAATAATAATAATAGATCACATTTATATCGTGCTTTTTTGGACACTCAAAGATGCTTCACAGACAAAAAAAAAGAAGCAGAGAAAAAAAAAAGAGAGGCTGAAGAAAATGCCAGTTTGAACAGGTGACTTTTCAGCAGTGATCTGAAGTTTTGGTTTGACTCTGAGTTCCTGATGTTTGGTGGGGGGGTGGGGGGCTGCAGCAAAGGCTTGCCCCCCCCCCTCCCCCAGGTCTGGTGCTTTGTCCTAGTGGTGGGAGTGAGGATCTGAAACTGGAATGTCTGTAAAACAGAATTTCAGTTTGAACACAGTTTGAACGTTTGGTGATAGAACATTAGATCCTGCTGGGATCAAATACAAATGTGTTCAGTGTTTGTGCAGAGTTCTGCTGGAATTCAACTGTTCCAGGAAATAATGATTTTGTAAAAAGAAATAAACAAAAAATTGCATTTTTAACAGCATCATGATATATTGTCATATATCGTACTGTGATCCCAGTATGGTGATTTGTATCATATCGTCAGATTCTTGCTGATACTCAGCCCTAGTGTTCAGTGGGCTGATAGTGGAGGAGCAGGCTTTAAGGAGTGGAGAAGACACAGGGTGAAGGTGACAGGTGGATGAGCTCATGGTGGAGGAGTGTGGTGTCAGAGAGGGATAAGGAGGGCAAAGGAGGAAAGAGTGTGGTCTGAGGGTGAGGTGGGGGGGGTGGAGGAGAGAGAGGAGTTCAGTGGTATGTGTGGTTTGGATTCTGGAGTGGGAAAATGACAAGTAGGTATCGCATTTTTCTGCAGAGAATGTGGAGGAGATGTTGTCCTTGGGTTTGGTGAGGTGAGCACGTGTGTGTGTGTGTGTGTGTGTGGGGGGGGGGGGGGGGGTCTGACTTGGAGTAGTAGTTGGTACCAGGCAGTGTCCAGAGGTGTGTGTGTGTTCAGAGGTGTGTGTGTGTTCAGAGGTGTGTGTGTGTGTGTTCAGAGGTGTGTGTGTGTGTGTTCAGAGGTGTGTGTGTGTGTGTGTGTTCAGAGGTGTGTGTGTGTGTGTTCAGAGGTGTGTGTGTGTGTGTTCAGAGGTGTGTGTGTGTTCAGAGGTGTGTGTCCAGAGGTGTGTGTTCAGAGGTGTGTGTGTGTTCAGAGGTGTGTGTGTGTGTGTGTGTTCAGAGGTGTGTGTTCAGAGGTGTGTGTGTGTGTGTTCAGAGGTGTGTGTGTGTCCAGAGGTGTGTGTTCAGAGGTGTGTGTGTGTTCAGAGCTGTGCTGTAGGTGGAGGAGGTGATGTGTTTGGAGGTTTCAGCGTGGACATTGAGACCAGTTTTCTTTTCTTCAGTCTTTCTAGTTGTCTGTGTTTTTAGATTGTACAGTTCTGGGGTGAACCAAAGGGTGGAAGTGGAGAAGGAAACATTTTTTACCGGTTCCGGTTCTGGTTCTTCATGCACATTTGTTTTGGTCTTTGTAAACTCTGAAATTTCCCGTCAGTGTCACAACAGTGTGGTTTTTCTATTGCAAACATTAAAAATATCCCATAACAGAGTTAGTGTTCAAACAGAGAATGGACTGGAAAAGGGCAACAGTCATATATATATATATATATATATATATATATATATACAGGGTGGGGAAGCAAAATGTACACTATTTTGAGGCAGGGATTGAAAGACAGTGTATGACCAATGAGTTTATTGAAAGTCATGAGAATTTATTTGCCACAAGAAAATGTCCATAATAGAAAATGTTTTTATTCTATGTGTCCTCCTTCTTTCTCAATAACTGCCTTCACACACTTCCTGAAACTTGCGCAAGTGTTCCTCAAATATTGGGGTGACAACTTCTCCCATTCTTCTTTAATAGTATCTTCCAGACTTTCTGGTAATAGTTTTGCTCATAGTCATTCTCTTCTTTCCATTAGAAACAGTCTTTATGGACACTCCAACTATTTTTGAAATCTCCTTTGGTGTGACGAGTGCATTCAGCAAATCACACACTCTTTGACGTTTGCTTTCCTGATTACTCATATGGGCAAAAGTTTCTGAAAAGGTATGGATAATAGTGTTAGGTATGATTATGACATCAGTATATGTTTGGGTTCAAAACAACTGACGTAGTGTCTGCTGAGAAAAAAACAACTAAATGTTCAGTGTACATTTTGCTTCCCCACCCTGTACATATATACACACACACACACACACACACACACACACACACACACACACACACACACTAGGCCTGTAACGGTCCACGTACTGAACCGTTTCGGTACACACCTGTTCGCTTCAGTCCACAGCTGTACTGAAACGGCACAGTATGATGAGAAAAAGAAAAAGGATGCAGAACTTTAAATCTGTGCAAGTTTCACACACACATATGGAACTAGTGCACAATGAGCTGAAATGTAAATTACAACTGATATAAGGTTAAAAAACACAAGAAATATGATGTGAACCTGAAGGGAACAGACTGCAGACCCTCCACCATCAGTCCAGTCCAGTCTGGATCAGTTCAGGTCCAGGTGAAAGAACGAGGAAAGAGACGCTGATAAGACGGACGCTGTTTGGCTCCTAGGAACTACGGTAGTTCTAAAACACTGACACCAGCTCTGTCTGCCTGTCTGTCTGCCTGTCTGTCTGTCTGCCTGTCTGTCTGCCTGTCTGTCTGTCTGCCTGCCTGTCTGCCTGTCTGTCTGCCTGTCTGTCTGTCTGTCTGTCTGCCTGTCTGTCTGTCTGTCTGCCTGCCTGTCTGCCTGTCTGTCTGTCTGCCTGTCTGCCTGTCTGTCTGTCTGCCTGCCTGTCTGTCTGCCTGTCTGTCTGCCTGTCTGCCTGCCTGTCTGTCTGTCTGCCTGCCTGTCTGTCTGTCTGTCTGTCTGTCTGTCTGTCTGCCTGCCTGTCTGTCTGTCTGTCTGTCTGCCTGCCTGCCTGTCTGTCTGTCTGTCTGTCTGTCTGCCTGTCTGTCTGTCTGTCTGTCTGTCTGTCTGTCTGCCTGTCTGTCTGTCTGTCTGTCTGTCTGTCTGTCTGTCTGTCTGCCTGCCTGCCTGCCTGCCTGTCACACACATGTTGTATAACAGAGGAATAGAACCTGGGAGTTGGAAGTTGGAAAGGAGCGATAGTTACGTTAGTTATGGACCAAACCCCTGCATATACCCCCCGCCCCCCACCCCCGACAAAAACAAAAAAAAAATCCCCCCCTCTGTGTTTTTTACAAATTGCATCCTGCACACACACACACACACACAGTGTCCTAAACAGTTTGTTCTCTGTCCTAAAATAAATAATGTGCCTCATTTTGTTGTCAGTGTTTCTCTTCAGTTTGTTTCAACAGAATACCAGTTTACCCTCCTGTTAATGTTGAACTTCATGTGGAATTTTTGTTGTTCTTTTTCTGCAGAATGTGAACTGACAGAACCGGGATTACATTTGTGTTGTGTGTTCAAACTCCCTTTCAGTGAAAAGTGCAATACTAATGTTTCAAATACATTTAGTAATATTAGTAATTTTTTGTTTTGTTTTTTTTGTTTTGCTATATTCTACTGTCTGCAAAAATTGGGGGAAAATGTTCAAAAATTCATAATAAATACATTAAAGACATTTTAAGGGGTTTCTTTCTTCCTATACTGAACCGAAAAAAACAAAAAAACAAAAAACGAACTGTGGCTTTGAAAACCGAAAATGTACAGAACCAAACTTTCATGTACCGTTACAGGCTTATATATATATATATATATATATATATATATATATATATATATATATATATATATTATATACACACACTTTTTTTTTTTTTTTCTTCCTTTCTGTAATTGTAACTAATGTTGGGCAGTAAAGGGTAAAGGACAGTTAACAGATGCTGGTGTGTGCTGAGGTGAACTTACTCCCCCACTGACTGGGCCGAAGCTGTGTCCAGATTTATCAGGTTCCTCCAGATACAAGGTGAAGAAATCAGGCCTGGAGACAAACAAACAAACAAACAAACAAACAAACAGTCAGACAGACAGTCAGACAGACAGACCAGCTGATGTCAGTTCAAAGCTGGTTCTGTGTTAAATGTTAAATGTATGATTTTCACCGCTGATCGTGTGGAAGCTGCAGCCACTTCAACACCGTCAACACTCGCTCTTCAAACGGAATTTTACTAAAAAAAAAAAAACACAAGAAAAAAGGAGTAAATGTAACAAAAATACAAAGACAATGATTCATGGACAATGAGAAGACGTCGACACTCGATTAAATGTGTTAAATAATACAAACTTTAATCAGATGAATGAAAAACACCTGTTTTCTGATGGGTTCAAAGGATATGATCAAGTGGTTTTACACATATATACATATTCTTTGCTCATTTTGATAATTATTTTCCTCATTTCTTGATTATTTTTATTTAGTTCCTTAATTTTCTCATCATTTTGTTGATAATTTTGTAGATTTTGATTTTGTTGATTATTTCATTCATTTAGTTGATTATTTTGGTTTATTTTGAGCATCATTTTACTAACTTTTCTTCATTCTGTTGATTATTTCATTCATTTTGTTGCTTATTTTATTCATTTAGTTGATTTTATTCATTTTTTATTCATTTTGTTTATTTGATTCATTTTATTTGTTTTGTTGATTATTTTGTTCACTTTGTTGATTATTTCATTTATTTAGTTGATTATTTTTATACATTTTTGATCCATTTTGTTGTTTATTTGAGTCATTTTATTGATTATTTTGTTCATTTTGGTTTATTTTGTTGATTATTTGAGTCATTTAGTTGATTATTTCTATTCATTTTTGTTTCATTTTGTTGTTTATTTGAGTCACTTTATTGATTATTTTGTTCATTTTGTTGATTATTTTGCTCATTCTTTCATTGCGCTGAACTCTTGAACTCCTGACTTACTCCTTTTATGACTAAATCTCTGTTGGTACACATGAGTCAAAGCAGGAGGACTGATCAGCTGTGACTGAATGTGAAACTGGCGGTCCGTCCCACGCTCACAGATCTAAAGGCAGTGGGTTGTATTTGTGTTGAATGTGCCTGCACACACTGTTACCACTCCTTCATTACTCTGATAACAGTGGACATAATAAAACACTATTATCAACTGTGGGATCGGATTAAAGATAAAAAAGATCAGAGCTGAGGTGAAACCGAGGACACCGACAGAAACAGTTCAAACGGACAAATACTGAGTCAGTCCAGTCCAGTCCAGTCCAGTCCAGTCTAGTCCACTTCAGTCCAGTCCAGTCCAGTCCAGACCGGTCCAGTCCAGTCCAGTCCTACTATTTTGTTATTCTTCTGTTTTGTTCAGTTTGTGGCTTATTTTCTTCATGTTACTTAGTATTTTGTTGATTTATTATAAATTTTAGTTCATTTTGTTGATTTGTTTGGCTGTTTTTCTTCATTTTGTTGCCAATTTAATCATTTTCCCCCCATTTTTGTTTATTTTCTTGCTTATTTTCTTTATTTTTCCAGATTTCATTCGACTAATTTATTTTTTTCTGCAATTATGTCCAGTTTGTGGCTTATTTTCTTCAAGTTACTTATTGTTTTGTTGATTTATTATTAATTTTTGTTAATTTCATTGATTTGTTTGGCTGTTTTTGTTCATTTTGTTGCCAGTTTGATAATTTTTCCTCCTTTCTGTTTATTTTCTTGGTTATTTTCTTTTTTTTCCAGATTTTTATCAACTGTTTTGTTATTCTTTCTTCAGTTTTGTTCAGTTTGTGGCTTATTTTCTTCATGTTACTTATTTTATTATTCATTCTTGTTTGTTTTACTGATTCATTTGGCTGTTTTTGTTCATTTTGTTGCCAATTTGATCATTTTTCCTCCATTTTTCTTTATTTTCTTGCTTATTTTCTTTATTTTTTTTCCAGATTTTTATCGACTATTTTGTTATTTTTTCTTCCATTATGTCCAGTTTGTGGCTTATTTTCTTTATTTCATTTCGGGTAAATGGTGGCGTTTCCCATCATGCAGTTGGATTCCAAATATTCACACACTCTTTTCCTGGTTCTGGATCATGACCTGACACTGAACCAGTGTTTCGGTTACCTGGATGCGTCAGGTACGGCGGCAGCGGCGGTCTTACCCGTTGTACGGCCGGTAGATGTCGGGGAAGCTGCCGTTTATTTTGACGTCCGATCCAGGCCAGAAGAAGGTTCCGGACTTCAAACCCTGGTGTTTGGCCGTGTGCCAGATCTGCAGCAAAAACATGTATTAATTACAGATTCTGTGGAAAAAAAACTGTAAAAATTAAAAAAAAATACAACCCTGAAATGTCCCGGTTCCATTAGAACATGAGACTAGTTACTATTGGACAGGTGGACTCTTTAACCCACTGGTGTCCAGGTGAGCATTTTATACACACTACACGCTTATATTCAATTTATTTATAGTATTTATTTAGTTCATTAATATTTATTTTATTCATTTATTTTATTTTATATTTATTTTATATGATCTGGTTTTGCTGGACACTTTTAACAGGACGTTGTATGACTTAGACAGGGACACATCTGTCTGCAGATGTTTTGTCTGATGCACTTTATCTTCATCTCGTGGGCACTTTTAGCAAAGTTGACTTTGGAAGGTTTGACTTGACTGTTTTTATGTACTGAAAACTTGTTTTTGCTTTTATGGATGAAAGTTTGTGTCTGGAACTATTTAATGAACTGCTGCCCGTCTGGGACAGGACACTCTTGGAAAAGGGATTTTTAATCTCAATGAGGCTTTCCTGGTTAAATAAAGGTAAATAAAAATAATATAAATAAATAAATAAATAAATATTAACCCTTGTGTGGTGTTCAGATTTTTCTTACTCAGCCAGTGTTTGTGGGTGTGGTGGACCCACTGCATTTGTGGGATTTTAACTCAACGTAATCAAACAGCTATGTGTTGAAATACTCAACAGATGTTTACGTCATCCCAATTACAAGCAACATAAAAAGTGTCTGTGTTTAATATTTGCCTTTTGCCTTTGCTAGATCACATTTATGAATTAAAGTGCTATTGTTTTGTTTATTGTTCATTCGCATGTTTACAAGACAATAAAATATAATAATAATAATAATAATAATAAAAGACATGCCGGGGGAGCCAAAAACCAAAGTGGTTTATCATGGGCCTCCCCAAAGACCTGAAATAAGAAAAGCATTTGCAGTGTCTAATAACGATATACAGTCATAAGCAAACAAAATTAACTAAATGAAGGAAATGAGTCAAAAACAAATCTAACAAAGAAACTATACACATCGTGAGCAGTGCATGTGGAAAAAAATAAGAATCGACAAAACTATGAAACGAAATTCAGAATGAAACTAATAAGTTATCTAACTCAGAAAAATGACAAATGAATCAAGGAAAACAAACAGATCAGGTGAAAGTAGAGCATGGGTGTTCTATGAAATCCAATGTTCAGAGTTTTTTGAATCTGGGTCAGAACACACAGGTTTGCTGTGACTGGCTTAAACTGTTCCATATGATGGGGTACGATACAGTGTAAATGGTTTCTGATTGGATTTGGTCATAATCGGTCTTAGTAGGTTCTGCTGTCTCGTACTGTGGTGATGAATGTCTGAGTTGAACCAGAAGAAGCCTTTGTGCTACTTGTTTTTTAGTTTGTTTTTTTTTAATAAAATGTAATATAATCAACATATGAGAGGAAAAAATTTATTTAAAAAATAATGGATGTTCCTACCTAACAGAAGTGATAAAAGAACAGGTATTGAAACCCCCTTAATATTTGAAATGTTGTACTTGGGAAACATTGATTCTGTAAATCTCTTAAGAAGGGATGACTACAAACTGACTCGAATAATGCTGCAAAAAGGCGATCAGCAGGAGATGGGGAACCAGTCTGGTGCCCAGCATACAGGAATGGGAGGATGTTCTGCTCAATATTTACGGAATGGAGAAAGTTACTGCATACGTTAGGTTGGAAGTCGATAAGTTCAGAGATACATGGGAAGGATGGCTACATTATGTAAGACAACATAGATCAGATTTTGTACAGGGGAAGTAATTTTACTGTTGGTTATGTAGGCTACTGTTCAGCAGGCGTTAGTACTGACCTACATTTGACATGCACCTGGTGAGAGACCAACTGAAGGAAACAGATTTTGTTTTTACACCCTGGTTCAATGCTACAAAGTTTGTGTTATTTGTTTTTGTTTTATTTTTATTTATTTTATTTATTTTTTTATTTCTACATTTTATTTTATATGCTTGTTGGAATGATTCGGTCAGGTTACATGTGTATGTGGACGTATATCCTTGATATGGAAACATCTGTATTGAAAAAGGTAATTTTCCAAATGTAAAGGAATTTCTTTTTTGTAAAAGTGAAATAAAATACAAATTAAAAAAAAAAAAAAGAAGTGATAAAAGATTCCACTCCTGGGAAAAGAAGGGACTTACAACATACTTATCTTTGACACATATGAGGACATTCCAAAGCTTTCAGGCCCTACAAACCAAATTTGGGTTAGAACAGACGGACTTTTTCAGGTTCCTCCAAACGTGTGATTATTTTAATAAAGAAAGTCAAATCACAAACTGAACACCAACTGAGTCTAACTGGTACCAAATCTGAAAACAAGCTGATAGCTCCACACTAAAGAGGGTCATGTCTCAGCTGTATAATGTGTTTATGATGACAAGAAATGATAACACTCTGCGTATAAAAAATAAATAGGAAAAGGAAGCGGGAATGAGATTTTCAGATGAGAAATGGGAAGAAATCTGTCAGTTTCAGTGATCTTCTACAAATTCGTTCGAATGGAGAGACCATTGTTGGAAAAATGTGGTTAGATTTTTTCAGACCCCCCATCAGAGTAAAAACAGAGGTGGTTCTTCTGAGTGATGGACACAGTGTGGATCACAGGAGGCCGATCATTCCCATGTGTTCTGGGACTGACCCAACATGCACCAGTATTGGAAGGATATTCGCAGGACTTTACTATTGGTCTTCAAGGTTCCTGTTCCCTAGAACTGTGCAAATCTGTATCTTGGTGATGTCTCTGTACTAGATCGGAGGGAGGATACACAATTATTACAGGTGCTTTTAGCAGCCAGCAAGAAATCTATTACAAGAAGGAGGTTAAAGCCAACTGCACCAACATTAGCAGACTGGTACCAGACCGTCTGCAAATTTTCAAAATGGAAAAACTGACTTATTTTATCAGAATCCAGAGGGATAAATGTGACCATATTTGGGACAAATGGATTCAGTTTGTATCCTCTAGCCGCCCAGAATTTGTCTCACTGCTCTAAGAATGTCTTCTTTATAATCTCCCTGTCTTTATTCTTTGTTTATGTTTTACTTTTGCATAAACATGTGGAATGTTTAAAGAACCCAAAGGGATTGAAAGCTGTGATTGTCTTTTTTTTAAGTGAGAAATACCAAAACTGTAAGCACTCAGTTCATATGTTTTGTTTTTTTTGACACTGTTGTATGTACAAAATAAGAAAAACAAAAAGGACTCTAATAGATATCATATGTATGAATGTTAATGCTGAGATATCTTGCTCCTTTTCCAATAAAAACAAAATAAAAATAAATAAATAAATAAATAAATAATGGATGTGGATGCCTTGGGGGGGGGGGGGGGGGGGTATTTTTGGGTTTGTCTTTCTGTAAAATGTGTTGTGTTATTGTTACATGTGGTATTTATTCTTTGTGTCTGGGCCCCTCTGGAAAGCTCATCACCTTCCCAGTGTCCCTTTTCACATTATGTGAATCGGCTCACATGTGTTCACAGCTCTTCTTTGTGTCTGTGTTCATATTAAATCAGTCTCAGTGAATCCAAAGGAACTTTGTGTTGGTAAATGACAGTTGTTCAAATGGACAGGATTTCAGTTCAGTTCAACATGTTGATGCTCATATGAACTATGTTTTCAGCTCCAAAATGAACCATTTCATCACAATTAATGCTATATTTTCATGTCACAAATGGACAAGTTCTATTTGAACTGAACTGAGCTGAAAAACAAATCTTCTCTTCTTTTGGATTCCCCAGTTTTTCTTCCCAGATTCTCTCCTCCATATCACATGTTTTATTTGTACAGGTTCAGTCTGGAGTATGGTGCTGATCCATCCTGCTTCTGTTCCACCAATACATACATGAAGAATGGCACACAGCACTGTTTACATCAACACTTTTACAATAAGAAGCATTTTTAGACACAAAGAACAATTCTATATTGTTCTTTCCTCTTTAGTCTGATGCTAAACTATCCAATAAATAATAGTGCTCCTAGTTTTTGCACAGGGATCATTAGTGTAAACGCTGACATGGCTGCAGAGCATCAGTATGATGGGATCCACAACAACCATGTCACATCCGTCCACTGACACATTTAGTGTTTTTGTGTCAGCTGGGATTGTTTTAGATCCACAATAGCAACATTTATGAAGAAGAGCACAATTAGCAATAGGAAGTCTAGAAGTTTATTCCTAATAAAGTACTGGGACTGACCAGAGCATCATGGGTAATGTCACGTCCGTCCACCAGTTATTTATGCTCTTTAATGCTATTTTAAGAATTCTATTCTAATTTATTTTCTTCTATTCTGTGTTATTATTTTATATTCTATGCCACGGGTGTCAAACATGTGGCCCGGGGGCCAAATCCGGCCCGCCAAAGGGTCCAGTCTGGCCCATAGGATGAATTTGTGAAATGCAAAAATGACACTGACGATACTAACAATCAAGGATGTCAACATAATTTAAATTCAGATTCCACATACAGACCAATTAGATCTCAAGTGGGTCAGAACCAGTCAAATACTATCAGATTAAAACTATGAAAACAGCCAAATGTCTCTTTGTTTTAGCATAAAAAAAGTTAAATTACATGAAAATGTTTATATTGACAAACTATTCTTTTACAAAAAATGTGAATAACCCAAAATGTCTTCAGATAAGAAAATGCAATTCTACCAATATTCTGCCTGTTATTAAATGTTTTGTGCATTTGTAATTGTAATGTCAGTTCTAATGTACATGTGTAAAGGATAAATTGATAATCTGAGGGAGAATATTGTTAAAATTCCACTTGTTTTTCTTAAGATGTTTCCAGTTGTTCATGTTATTCAGATTTTTGTAGATGTACTGTAAACATTATCATGATTTAATTTGAGTTTTTTCACTGTTTTTGTTCTACTGGTCTGGCCCACTTGAAACCGTATTGGGCTGAATGTGGAACTGACCTAAAATGAGTCTGACATCCCTGTTCTATGGTACATTCTGTTCCATACTGAATTTATTCATTTCAGTGCCCCCCCCCCCCCCCCCCCAGGTGTTAGAGTTATTATACCATGTTAACCCTAACCCTGTTATACCATATTCCAAATCCAATATTTCTGAAAATAGAGCTTCCACTGTCAAAGAATATCAGTAGTCTGTGCACAAATGGATTAGCATTATTTACACACACTTCTATGACTTTAGGACAACTTTTTTGTTTTTTTTTTTTGACAAAAATGGACACTCATTTGACCCCCTAAGGAAATTTTAGCCAAAATGCAAAATGTAACGATTGTTGTGTTGGTGCCTAAATGTGAATAAAGGCTGGACTCACGGGCTGACCCAGGTACCAGGCCGGGTTGTCCTTCTCTGGACTGGACAGACTGAAGGACGCGTCCATCACCGGGTCGTACATGCTGTTGTCGATTAAACCGTTGGATTCTGGGTACAAACCCTGAAGGACGGAACAACACCGCTGTAAACAAAAGCTCCTGTGATGACGAGTACGTCCAACCTGATTCTGCAGAACGCCGTCGTTAAAGTTTGGAGCCGATTTCAAAGGAGTCACATGACAGTGTTTTATTTTATGAATGTGATTTATGTCATAATGAGCAGGATTCCAGGAAAACGCCTGAACGGACACAATAGCTGGCATGAGTTTGACCGCAAAGTCATTTAGTCTGAGTCAAACCAGTGGATTTACGGTAAAACGAACCATCCAATAACATGTGTTTGTTCTGTGGATCATGTGACCGCTGAGCAGAAATGAGTCTGAGATTCACTGAAGAAGAGAAATATCCAAATACAATCATAAATACGAGCAGAACACATCTAATGTCATCAGTTTTGTTCATTCTCTAGATTTATTTGCTCATCATCTTCAATATTTTGTTTATTTCCCAAATGTGTTTGTTCGTTTTATAGACGACTTTGTTAATTTTCATTTTTATTTTGTTAATTTTCATGATTATTTCATTAATTTTTTGTTTATTTTCACAATAATTTTGTTCTGTTTTGTTCAGTCCTCAAAAAAATACATGATTCTGTTTCTTTTCATGATTATTTTCTTCATTTTTTTTTCATTTGTTGTTCATTTCAACGGTTATTTTGTTTACTTTTACATTTTCACAATTATTTAATACTTTTTTTTTCATTTTCACGATTATTATAATCATTAAAGATTATTTACTTAATTTTTATGATAATTTTATTAATTTTTGGTTGATTTTTGTTCAGTCATCAAGAAAATAGATGATATTGTTTGTTTTCTTGATGACTGAACATAAAAAGGAACTAAATAATCGTGAAAAAGAACAAAAGATGAACTAAATAATTATGAAAATGAATAAAAGATGAACTAAATAATCATGAAAATGAACAAAATAATGAAAATTAAGAAAAAATGAACAAAATAATCGTGAAAAAGAAAAAAGATGAACTAAATAATTATGAAAATTAAAAAAAATTAAATAAATAATCATGAAAATGAACTAAATATTCATGAAAATTAACAGAAAATGAAAACAATAATCGTGAAAATGAACAAAAAATGAACTAAATAAATGTAAAAACAAACAAAGCCATCTAGAAAATGAACAAAAACATTTGGGAAATACTCAAAAATCTACAAAATAATCCAGGAAAAAGAAAAAAACAACAATGACCAAATGAACCTGGTGAATGAACACAGGTGAAGACAGCTGGACGTGTTTTCTGCAGTTCTACTTTTTTTTTCTTTTTTCTGCAGTTCTACTTTTCTTTTTTTCTTTTTTCTGCAGTTCTACTTTTCTTTTTTCTGTTTTCTGCAGTTCTACTTTTCTTTTTTTCTGTTTTCTGCAGTTCTACTTTTCTTTTTTCTGTTTTCTGCAGTTCTACTTTTCTTTTTTTCTTTTTTCTGCAGTTCTATTCTTTTTTTCTGTTTTCTGCAGTTCTACTTTTCTTTTTTCTTTTTTCTGCAGTTCTACTTTTCTTTTTTCTGTTTTCTGCAGTTCTACTTTTCTTTTTTCTGTTTTCTGCAGTTCTACTTTTCTTTTTTTCTGTTTTCTGCAGTTCTACTTTTCTTTTTTTCTGTTTTCTGCAGTTCTACTTTTCTTTTTTTCTGTTTTCTGCAGTTCTACTTTTCTTTTTTTCTTTTTTCTGCAGTTCTACTTTTCTTTTTTCTGTTTTCTGCAGTTCTACTTTTCTTTTTTTCTGTTTTCTGCAGGTTTTCTATGCACCTTAGTGCCGTTGGAGTTCTGAGGTCCAGCTCAAACACATGCAGGTTTCGGACGCTTTGTCCATTAAAGGTGTGTTTTCCGCTGTCGGTGTGATTGTGTGGTTTGCTTGGTTACCGTGACGATGGTGTAGTGGTTGGGGAAGGTCTTGCTGGGAAACGCCGCCTGCATGTACGGCGCAGATGTCCCACATGTCTCTGCAACGTAAAGAAGACGCAACATGAGGGACAGAACCACGGACTGAACCCAAACACGTCCACACACGTCCACTTATCTCTAGTTCTTTTTCCGTGCTCCATCTGTCCTAACCTGTCCCATATTTATATAAATGTGTTCCAAACACAAGTGTGTAATGTTGGTTTTTCCATTCAATCCCAAATGTGCTGATTAGTTTCTTTCTTGTGGTCAGGGGCGGGGCTTCGGGGGGGCTGGGGGGCAGTGTTCCCACGGCCTGGGCCTTGGGGGGCCGGGACCAAGGATCAGGCCCTGACACTATCTTCCACATGAATGAATTTTCTCATGGTAAAATCTTCCTACGGTAATTTAATTAAACACGTGCACTGTGTTTGTGGTTGTAGAAGCTGCTTCAGCCTTGGTGAGTCATGGTCGGTAAAAATTTTTAAAGACTGACTTTGGTTTTGTGGGTTGATTCCAAACTTTGCAGACAGTGTGTGTTGCATTGCTGGCTTCATATTCACTCTCACAGTTGACTTGACAATGTGTAATTTACAAATGGATCACCGGTATTGCCTCCAAATGTATTTTGGGTAAAATTGTCATTAACAGTCATCCACAGATGTAATCATCCACCTCTGGTGAACACAGAGCGCAGACATGTGGATCTGAACACAGGAGGTCAGAAGAGGCAGTTACAGGCACAGAAGTGGAGCCACAGAACGCAAAGAAAAGGAGAAGAGAGAGCAAAGAAAAGCAGAGTTAAGCTGTAGGACACTTTCTTTTTTTGTCCCTTCGACTCCTAATCCTCCTGGAGATGAACTGGAAACCACTAGCAGTGACTGAAGCCCCCCAGTACTGACCCCCCAGACAGGGACCAGATGCACAGGTTTCATTCAAACCATCACTGACAGTGTGTGAGTGAGCTGGAAACTGTGGACAGGTGCACCTGCAGAGGGAAACTGGGAAGTACGCACGGACTGGGAGTGGGGTGGGGGGGGGGTGAAGAGTTCGTAAGACTGGGGGACAGTCCTAAGCAGCCCCCCCCACCCCACCCCACCCCCACCCGTGCTGCAAAGGGAAGTATTGAACACTGAATACAAAAGCAGCAGCTCATTCTCAAAATTAAAGCTCATTAAAAACCAACCAGCAGTTTTTTCCACTGAGAAGGAGCGAGCCCACACGTCGGACATGTGGTGTGTTGTGGACGAGTTCACAGAGCGCAGGTCCACCATGTGCCTTTAAACAGAGCTGAGCAGGTCCACCATGTGCCTTTAAACAGAGCTGAGCAGGTCCACCATGTGCCTTTAAACAGAGCTGAGCAGGTCCACTACTTTTACTGAATTTGTGATTGTACGTGAACTCGTGGGCCGCCGTGCCAACTGTACAAAAGGCTCCAGCTGTTGGTCCAGTATCCTGCTGTGCTGTCAGTAGTTGAAGTGTTTGGTTCCAGTGGATGTCAGACTGATGTGATGTTCACGTCCGTTTGATTGATGTCTAAATGATGTGGTCGCTGTCTGTGGTGCTGAACCCTTACTATCAAATTCTTTGAGCTGTGTGTCAAACTGTAGTAGTGCCTGTAAGACCCGCTGTTGTGGGCATGTGCGTGTTGTTAAGTGACGCAATTACAGACTTTATTGGGTTTGAAGGGCCCGGTCATGTGCGCCGCCCCCGGCCCCGTACTGACATGTTCCACCTCTGCCTGTGGGAGACACCAGAGTCAGTCCTTCCATTAACAGGAACATACATCTGTGTTGGTTTGAATCTAGAATGCTGGTTCCCCCTCTGTCTACCACTAAATTCTAAACTGATGTGGTTTCCAGGTGTGTCCAAACACACACACACACGCACACACACACACACACACACACAGTGTTGAACCCACTGAGTTTGTGCAGGACTGGGATCAGGTGACTCCACGTCTGCAGGTATTCCGCTCTTAAACCGTCCAATGAAATGAGCAGCAGCGGCTGACGACTGAACCTACACACACACACACACACACACACACACACACACACCTCAGCTCCGTCCTGTCATTGGTGTTAAAGGTGTGTCCACCTGTGTGTGTGGTTCTTACCCATCTGGACAGGTGGGGGTGGACAGGTCATCACATTCATCCTCCACCCACTGGGGTTCTCCTACACACACACACACACACACACACACACACACACACACACACACACACACAGAACAGGAACATGAATTTTATTACCTGTTTCTTACCTGTTTCTTACCTTGTTACTTTTCACCCCCCCCCTGCAGTGGAACATTTATACATCTGTTCCATAAATGGACATAAACCAACATACATGTGTTAGAACACACCATCACAGACCAGGAAAACAGCAGCAAACCAACACTGTGGTCAATTTAACAATTAATCGGATTAAAATACAGAACATTTAGCACATTTAATGTCTGAGGCCAAATATTTCTTTTTTTTTCCTTTTTTGGGCTGTCAGACCTGTAACTGTGCGGTGGTACCTGTGGGACCTGTAACTGTGCAGTGGTACCTGTGGGACCTGTAACTGTGCGGTGGTACCTGTGGGAACCTGTAACTGTGCGGTGGTACCTGTGGGACCTGTAACTGTGCGGTGGTACCTGTGGGACCTTACTGTGCAGTGGTACCTGTGGGACCTGTAACTGTGCGGTGGTACCTATGGGACCTGTAACTGTGCGTGGTACCTGTTGGACCTGTAACTGTGCGGTGGTACCTGTGGGCCTGTAACTGTGCGGTGGTACCTGTGGGACCTGTAACTGTGCAGTGGTACTGTGGGACCGGTACGTGCGTGGTACCTGTTGGACCTGTAACTGTGCGGTGGTACCTGTTGGGACCTATAACTGTGCGGTGGTACCTGTTGGACCTGTAACTGTGCAGTGGTACCTGTGGGACCTGTAACTGTGCGTGGTACGTGGGACCTGTAACTGTGCGTGGTACCTGTGGGACCTGTAACTGTGCGGTGGTACCTGTGGGACCTGTACTGTGCAGTGGTACCTGGGGGACCTGTAACTGTGCGGTGGTACCTGTTTGGACCTGTAACTGTGCGGTGGTACCTGTGGGACCTGTAACTGTGCAGTGGTACCTGTGGGACCTGTAACTGTGCGGTGGTACCTGTTGGACCTGTAACTGTGCGGTGGTACCTGTGGGACCTGTAACTGTGCGGTGGTACCTGTTGGACCTGTGGGACCTGTGTGGTACCTGTGGGACCTGTGTGGTACCTGTTGGTGTGATGTGGTTCTCGTACCGTGGCAGACATGTTTGTAGTTGGTGCAGCAGTCTCCTGCAGACAGACAGTCGTCGGAGCAGTGACACCTGCTCTGCGACAGCCTCTTCTCTCCACATCGCAGCTTCGTACACTCCCACTGTTGGGCTGAAAACCACAGAACTTCGTCAAAGCCGCGTCACGCACCGACCCGACTCTGCACGCACACGTACGAGTCTGCCGGTCGTTACGGCAATGAGTTCAAAGATAAATACAGTTTTTATTTAATTCTCTGATCGTGTGCAGATGAACTCATACTAACAGTTTTTATTTAATTGAATTTCATGTTTAACTCACTGGGAACGGTGCAGGTGTCGTGGTAGTCGTAGCAGCAGCTGTCGGTGACGTTACAGTTGACGTCACATCTGCATCCGGGGACGTCGCCGTCGAAGGGTTCATAACATCGACCCCTGCAGGAAGTGTGAGGGACGACTGGAGGATAAAAGCAGAAGTGTGTCACATGTGAGGGGCTGACAGTAAACCCTGGGGTGGGGGGGGTTTAATAGGGTCGTATTTCCATAAACAGCTTTAAATGGCACAAATAAGGAGCAGCGGCGAGCCATTAAAAGAACAAAGCAGACCAAGAATTTACAAGAGGAAAGGATCTGCATTCACACAGCACAGACAGGCTCAGACACACACGACATGAAATTAATTAAATTAAATGAAACCAGAAACACAGCTGACTGTCAGATGGTGCATTTTTTTATCTGTAGGTTATTATTGTTCTGTCATTGTTTATTCATCGTATGTTGGATTTTCACTGTATTTTTTTTTTACTGGAATTATTGGTGTAGATCCATCCACCCAGCAGATGTTCACAGTCCTTCTGCTGTCGATGGTTCATGGATGTTCACATTTATGATCACATTAACCAGGAGGATGGATTCATCTGAGTTAAAGCCTTAACTTTAACAGACCTAGTTATAAAGATACGCTAACTATTACAGACGTCATCACTTTGTCTGAATGAGCTCTGACATGTGAGCTGTACATGGAAGTGAACAATCTGTGGATCTTTGGCTCTTTTCATATTTAATTGAGAATCCACAATCAGAAAATGAAAAAATGACTCATTTCATTATTCATGTACAAATAAAAAAAAAAAACCAAAAAACAGTTTTGTTTTTTGTTCTTTCAATTTTACGCATAAATTAAAAATTGTAAATAATCAAATGGACCAAATGTGGGGTTTCATGTTGACTTTATATATATATATATATATATATATATATATATATATATATATATATATATATATATATATATACACATATATATATACACACACACACACACACACACACACAGGGTGGGGAAGCCAAATGTACACTGAACATTTAGTTGTTTTTTCTCAGCAGACACTACGTCAGTTGTTTTGAACCCAAACATATACTGATGTCATAATCATACCTAACACTATTATCCATACCTTTTCACAAACTTTTGCCCATATGAGTATTCAGGAAAGCAAACGTCAAAGAGTGTGTGATTTGCTGAATGCACTCGTCACACCAAAGGAGATTTCAAAAATAGTTGGAGTGTCCATAAAGACTGTTTATAATGGAAAGAAGAGAATGACTATGAGCAAAACTATTACCAGAAAGTCTGGAAGATACTATTAAAGAAGAATGGGAGAAGTTGTCACCCCAATATTTGAGGAACACTTGCGCAAGTTTCAGGCAGTTATTGAGAAAGAAGGAGGACACATAGAATAAAAACATTTTCTATTATGGACATTTTCTTGTGGCAAATAAATTCTCATGACTTTCAATAAACTAAATGGTCATACACTGTCTTTCAATCCCTGCCTCAAAATATTGTACATTTTGCTTCCCCACCCTGTATGTGTGTATATATATATATATATATACACACACACACACACACACACACACACATATATACTTTGTTTTTATTTGTTTTTTCAACAAACACAATACAACACACAAACCTGGGGGTCACTGGTTGAACACAAAATATGTAAATCACAGACAGCAGTAACTGAGCATTATTTTGTTTGTAGTCCATCCATTTTCTCCAGTGCTTCATGAACATGTGCTCCTGGAGTCGTAGGCAGTAAGTCAGTCATTCCATGGACTAGATTTCCTCTATTACAGCCTCTGGTCCTCACGAGGTGCGTCCGTTTTGAGCCAGTTCCTTGTAACGGCCTTTTTGGAAGTGATTTTAAGAATTTGACAGAGGTATTTGTCTTCTTTTTTAATACATTTCCTGGTAGCAGTCCCAGCAATAGGCATTTGGGGTCCTTAGGAATTGTGAAGGTCATAATACCCTCAATTATTTCAAAAAGCCTTTCCCAGAAAGATTTCAATTTTATACAAGTCCAGAAAATGTGACAGTGATTAGCAACTGCGTGCCCACACTGTCTCCAACAATATTGTCTCTGTCCCTTTCCTTCAGTAGTGACATGTGGTGGAATAAAGAATGGGATCAGGCTGTTCCACCCAAATTCATGTTCACATTTTTAGATCTGATGCGGTTTGACACGTTAGTCCCTGACTTGTTGGTGTGTTGCTCTGGACAGTCATGGGTTTGCTAGTATTCTGTCTATTGCATTCTGTGATAATGGAGAATTTGGTGTTACTCAGAGGAAACAAACGCGTTATTGTGAAGGAGGACGACATGACAACTGAAAAAACAAACAGGATCTTCCAGGTGTTGTTGTTTTGTCTAACACAGCGGGTCCATGGCAAGGTTCGAAAAGTTTTGGATTTTTCATTCTAGTTTAGTTTTATTTAGTTTGGACTTTTTTTCTCTAATTCAGTTTGTTTTAATTCATTTTTAGAGCAGGTGTGATAGTTTTTATTAGTTTCAATTTTTTTTCCCAAATGCTTAGTTGTAGTTCAGTTGTAGTTCAGTTGTAGTTCAGTTGTAGTTCAGTTGTAGTTTAGTTGTAGTTTAGTTGTAGTTCAGTTGTAGTTCAGTTGTAGTTTAGTTGTAGTTTAGTTGTAGTTCAGTTGTAGTTCAGTTGTAGTTCAGTTGTAGTTTAGTTGTAGTTTAGTTGTAGTTTAGTTGTAGTTCAGTTGTAGTTCAGTTGTAGTTCAGTGGTCTCTTTTCTCTTCTTCTCTGTGCTCCTATTCAAATCAATCCCAGACAGGACTCTGCTGCTTTAGTCTCCATGTTTCCAGGTAGAGTGGGGACCAGAAGACGACTGGAAACCACAAGTGAACACAAGTGACGGAGCAAAAAGTGTCGTATGGAGACAGCACAGAAACTGAGAGAGACAAAGAAATCCATTGAACATCAATCTGACATTGACAAAGACCAAAACCAAGGGAATTTGATCCAGAATTTTTATACGTTTTACTTAATTTTGTAAACACACAATACAGTTTCAGTTAGTTATCATTTTTTTCTTTTAATTATAGTTTTTATTTCAGTTGACTAAAATGTTTTTACAATTCTAGTTTTCGTCATTTCATTAGTTTTCATTAACGATAATAACCTTGGTCCATGGGAGACAATCTAAGGAGAAGACACTAAAACAAACACACCAACAAATCAAGAACTTCCAAATCAGACACAAAAATGTCAACATGAAACCCACATTTGGTCCATTTGATTATTTATAATTTTTAATTTGAGCGGACAATCCAAAGAATGAAAAACAACTGTTTTGATTTGTGCATGAATAATGAAATAACAGGTCACTTTTTTCATTTTCAGATTGTGGATTCTCAGTTTGAATATGAAAAGAAGCGATGACACACAGAATGTGAAGTCACTGCTCTTTAATTGCAGCTGGTTTTAATGGTTTGAACATTAAATAAACATGACTGTGTGGTTGAGTTTGTTCCAGGTGAATGAGTCAGATCCTCTGAAGACGATCCACAGGCCTGCTCTACATTACCAGAGGTTCAACAGGATGTCTGCAGCCTCTGATGATCATACTGTCTGAACAGTTCCACCTGCACCTGTTTCATTCTTACAGACGTAGATGAGTTGGTGAATCACTCAAATAAAAGCCTCCTGAATGCATGTATGGATGAGTATACGGGTGTATGAGTGTGTCGGTAGGGTGGTCCAAAAAACAAAAAAAAAATTTTTTTTTTTCAGATTCTCTGGATTCGAACCCTGCATTTGGTTCCATATCTGGCCAAATTACTTTGGTCCAAATTTGATGTAAATTTATTAATATTTAGAGGTGTCACAGACAGGTGCAGATTACTCCACATGTTACAACAGAACTGTCCAAATGAATAAAGCAGATTAGAATAATCTGTCATTTTATTCTCCAAATCAAACTGACACTCACATAAAAATGTTCCTTAGAAAGTCCAACAACCACTGTTGGTTTATTGAAATGACCAAAAATGTTCCTGTGTTCTTTGACAACTTGTTGCCAGTACTGTTTGTGATCTGCATTTGTTGTTCAGATACAGTTGAAGTCTGGAATAAGCTCCGCCCCTCTGTCAGTGACATCACTGACAGCTTTAGTGGAATGCCCAGTTTTCTCCTCCTTCTGAAAGTCTGCATCATCAGCCCAGTCTACTGGAGGAACTGTTCAGAATGTTTGTGGCAGATCCAAAGGTTCAAACAAACGCATGGTGCTGGTGGAGACAAAAGCCCTGATCTGCTTCCCTTCACAATCTGATGGATGAAGGACATCCCAACGCTTTAGAGGAACCAAAGAACCTGCATTTAACATCATGGTGTCCACCATCAGCTGCTTCTGCTCTGGTGTCACACTGGAGTCACAGAATGGACCACAACCAGTTCTACACTCCAGTACCACAGATGTGGGCGGAGTTACCTCATCCATATATTTACTCCAGTACCACAGATGTGGGCGGAGTTACCTCATCCATATATTTACTCCAGTACCACAGATGTGGGCGGAGTTACTTCATCCATATATTTACTCCAGTTCCACAGATGTGGGCGGAGTTACTTCATCCATATATTTACGCCAGTTCCACAGATGTGGGCGGAGTTACTTCATCCATATATTTACTCCAGTACCACAGATGTGGGCGGAGTTACTTCATCCATATATTTACTCCAGTTCCACAGATGTGGGCGGAGTTACTTCATCCATATATTTACTCCAGTCCCACAGATGTGGGCGGAGTTACTTCATCCATATATTTACTCCAGTCCCACAGATGTGGGCGGAGTTACTTCATCCCATATATTTACTCCAGTCCCACAGATGTGGGCGGAGTTACTTCATCCATATATTTACTCCAGCTCCACAGATGTGGGCGGAGTTACTTCATCCATATATTTACTCCAGTACCACAGATGTGGGCGGAGTTACTTCATCCATATATTTACTCCAGTTCCACAGATGTGGGCGGAGTTACTTCATCCATATATTTACTCCAGTTCCACAGATGTGGGCGGAGTTACTTCATCCATATATTTACTCCAGTCCCACAGATGTGGGCGGAGTTACTTCATCCATATATTTCCAGCTGAATCCCTCAGACCTTGGTTCTGATAGTTCTGCTCTTCTTTTACAGCTCAGCTCATCTTTGCTGAAAATGAACAATTAGTCCAATTCCAGGAAACTTCAGCAACTTGTGCAACCTCTAAAACATCTGCTTTTTCTTCCAATTTTTTTCCTAAATCCTCTTTTGAATGACAGAACCTAATGCAGGGTTCTAAATGGAGGTTATCTGAAACTGTATTTTTTACCAGGATTGTTGGACCACCCTAGTGTGTCAGCCCACCTTTGTTTTTACATTTCTGCAGATCCAGGCCCAGACCCAGTCCCAGACCCAGGATGATGGTTACCATGGAAACGGCCAAGGCGCCGATCTGCGGAGCACAAACGGTGTTAGTGTTGGAAAACTTTACATCAATGAGGACAAACAGCATCATAGAACAGCATCGAGAGTTCTAAGAGTTCTGAAACAGAGAATGACTTACGATATTTACAATGATGTACTTTTCATATAACTAGGGCTGTGTACCGGCAAGAATCTGGTGATACGATTCAAACCACAATACTAGGATCACGATACGATATATCACAATATGTTGCGATACTGTTAAAAAAGGCAATTTTTCATTGGTTTTGTTTCTTTTTATAAAAGATTATTTCCTGGAAAAATTTAATTACACCAGAGATCTGCACAAATACTAAATACATTTTTATTATATACCGTATAACTCTCCTGTACCAATAAAATGTGACTAACCTGAACAAATGTGACCAACCTGAAATGTCTGTATTAAATTCAGTCCAGTTTGAACTCTTTTCTTCCTGTTCCTCAGTGTTTAGTGTCTTTGGAGATCTGATCCAGAATGCACATGGACTAATGAGAAGTGGAGGAAGAAGACTGAGAAAATTACACTGATTTTTCTGAAGAAATTTCAGGTTTTTTCAGGTTATTCACATCTTTTTTTGTTTGGATAGTTTATAAAAGTATTTTCATAATTTAATGTTTTTTTATTCCCTTTACCCTAAAACAAACACAAAAGTTTCCAGTTGTCATTATTTATCAGTTCTTCTGTTCTTATTTGACTGGTTGGGTCCACTGCAGATCACATCAGACTGAATGTGGAACCTGAAAGAACAGGAGTTTGAGAACCCTGATCTAAAGCATCAACAGATGGACCAGGAGAAGGAAAGGAACAGGTAGAATATTTAGAAAATTTGTCAAAAATGTGCAAATCTAAATTTCTCTCCAGAATGGGCTGGTGAACCTCTTCCCAGTGCAGCTCTGATCAAACTGAATGTCGGGTTTATTCTCATGTTTTTGTCTGCAGTCTTTGCTAAAGGTCATTCCTTTCTTTGGCACTAACTGGTCTCATTAATTTCACGTGTGCATCTGGGAAACATCATAATGTCAAAACCCTTCCAGTAAAACTCATCCACAGATGAAAGCCTCTGTCTAACGTGCGTCAGTATGAAGCTGGGTTATCATTTCATTTTATCTGATGGTTCTGTTTGGGAATAATTAGGACTGTTTCTTTTCCTTTACTTTGTTGAAAACCATCATACATATTTCTGTAGAACCACTAATGACTGGATCAGTTTCAACATCTTCAACAGTCATTTTACATCAAGTCTGAAGAAAAACAAACCATCAACAACCAGCACAAAGGAATCTATTACTCCCTAAAAACAGTCTGTTCTCGTAAACACCCAGGGTTACGACAGACCTTCACTGATTAGATTTACTTCAACCGCTGCACAAAAACACATGGAACGGCCGTTAGTTTCCATTCAGGTCCAGTCATTTACAGGATTTATGTTCCCATGTTAACAAGTGTTCATTGAACTCAAACCTCCTCCAAACACACCCAACGGTGTGCATGTGTGGATCAACTATTTCTGTTTAAATTCAACAGTTTCCAGGTTGTTCCATACAGCAGGAAAACTGCGGTCAAACAGGGTAATTAATTTTTATAAGTAATTTAACACTGATAAATGTAAACATCCACAGAGTCCACATTCCACAGTGGATGTGGACAATTAAGTTCCAGATACAAGAGATTGTTCTAAGCTACAGGTGGATCCAACTGGAGGAGAATCAGAGTCGTTTTGAATTTTGGATGAATTTTGGAAAATGTCTCAATGATGACAGATGGAAAACTGTAGATGTTGTGACCTTGCTGTGACCTTGAACTTTGTCCTACTGGGACCAAAATGGACTGGGCTGGTCCCAGGGCCTAGGCCTATCTGTGGGGAAGATTTGGGAAAGATGGGTGGAAGAGTTTTACACTAAAGATGAACAAACACACACACACACACACACAAAGTGATCACAATAGGTAATAATGAACAAAACCCAAATTAAACAGAGATTCTTGATGTCAGTGTCTGTCCGAGCTCCATCATCTGTAGAAAACATTTCATCCATTTGAGGTTTGAACGTATTCAGGCGACATCCATCTGCCTTATTCAGCTTTTAAGAATTAAGTCCAAACAAACACAGATGTATTTAAATTACAGTTTTCAACGTTTATAAATGGTTTTCCAAAAAGCATAACATATGTTTGTGTAAAATACACTCAAATATACCAAAACTATGTAAAAGTACACTAAAATAGACAAAATACACCAAATATTGTATTAAATTACACTAAAATGCACTAAAATATACAAAAAACTATGTAAAGTACACTAAAATAGACAAAAATGCACGAAATATTGTACTAAAGACACAAAACCACTAAAATACACTAAAATATACAAAAAACTATGTAAAGTCATGTACTAAAATAAGTAATGTACTAAAACTATTAATGTACTAAAATACTCAGAACAAAAAAAAAAAAAAACCTAAAATGCACTAAAATATACAAAAAAAAACATGTCTGTACAAAGTGTTACATTCGTACAAACCCATCGTTCATAAGAATCTTTGTGACCTTGATGGCATTAGCGCTCTGTCCTTAAAAATGACAACATCTAGTCTCAGAAAATGAAAAAAAACAACCAAAAAACAGCCGTTTTTGGTCCGTTTTTTCCATTTCTGTCAGGTAGTAAATGACAGCAGAAAATGAAAACCAATCTGTTTTTTTAGTTTTGGTTCATCTGTTTTGACACCGAAAAAGAAAAATGCCTTGAAATTTAATTTTAATTCTTGTATTTTAAAATGACAATCAATTAACCATTAGTTTTTGTTTTGTTTCTGAACAGAAAATCTAATCACCAACAGATCCACAGACCTACGCTGAAGTCTGTAGAGGACAAGAGTTGGACAGTTTTTTTTTGGGTTTTTTTTTTTTAAAGAAAAACACCTTGAAATTCAACTTTAATTCTTCAATTTTAAAATGAAAATCAAAACAAACCACTAAAATATACAAAAACTATGCAACAGTACACTAAATAGACAAAAATACACAAAGTAATGTTCTGGAATACACAAAACCCCACTAAAACGCACTAAAATGTACAAAAACCATGTCGGTATGAAGTGCATGATTCGTACAAACCCACCAGTTTGTCTTTTGTTTCTGAACAGAAAATCCACTCACCAAGACACACAGACCTGCACTGAAGTCTGGAGAGGACAAGAGGTGGACAGTTTGACTTCTATATAAAACTAAAAACAGTCCACTACAACAGACATCCCATAATAAACAGTCCACACTGTGTGTGATCCGGTGTCATGGTTCTGTTCTGACTGGACATAGAACAGCTGGACTTTGGTTTCATTTGGAACCAGGTCCACATCCCGGCTGTTCTGCGTTCACTGTGTCGGTTCGAATCCTGACATCGTCCTTTAAATCATTAAATGTGTGTTTTTTTGGTCCTGGGGGGTCCAAAGCCCCCTGGTACTCACTATGAGCTTCTTGCGTGACAGCTTGGTCCAGTCCATGGTCGACCCCCAACGAGCGTCAACTCCACAAAATGACCGATGTTTGAGACGCTGTGAGGGAATCGCACTCCTCCAGTTGTGTAAAAAAAAAAAAAAGAAAAAGGCCGACACTGTGACCTCTGGACCAGGAAAAGTAACTGATTACCAGAAGCAGCAGATAACCTCACGTTTCTGCCTTTCCAGTCAAACCGCCAAAGACCTTCTGACACCTTCAACCTGACGGACTCACCTGATCCAGGTGAGATGAAAAGGCCGCAGCCCCGGGTAATGATTAGCCCAGGCCTGATTAGACCGATCCACGTAATTAATGGGTTTATTAGACATGAATGACGGTGAACCAGAGCGGATGAAGACCATAACGGCCTTTAATGAGCTTAATGCAGTTCCATAACCTTGAGCCTAGAACATATGACTTTTCCTCGATAAGATCTGATCGGATTTTAAACGATGACAAATCGTTGATCGATCATCTTTGCGCTGATTCTGACAAACACGGCAATAAAATGATATAAATCCTGATCAGCCTGTGCAGATACAGATACAGGCATGTGTTTAGGAAGGTTTATGGAGGCTGCTTTTATTTGACCAGTAGGAGAATACAAAAAAATAAGCTAAAATATAAAAGAACTATGGAAAAGTGCATGAAAGTATACAAAAATATACTAAAATTATGTAAAAGTGCACTAAAGTATCCAAAAATACACTAACATTCAGAAAAATAAACAAAAACTATGTAAAAGTACACTAAAATATGCAAAAACTATACTAAAATATACAAGAATACACTAAAATATAAAAGAACTATGTAAAAGTGCACTAAAATATACAAAAATACACAGAAATTTACTAAAATATACAAAAACTATGTAAAAGAACACTAAAATATGCTAAAATATACAAAAACTATACTAAGATATACAAGAATGCACTAAAATATAAAAGAAGTATGTAAAATGACACTAAAGTACACAAAAATACCCTAAAATTCAGAAAGATATACAAAAACTAGGTAAAAGTACACTAAAATATGCTAAAATATGCAAAAACTATACTAAAATACACAAGAATGCACTAAAATATAAAGAACTAAGTAAAAGTACACTAAAGTATACAAAAACACACTAAAATTCATTAAAATATAGACACAAATACACTATAATTCACTAAAATATACAAAACCTATGTAAAGTCCACTAAAATAGACAAAAAATACACTAAAATATATGCTACAAAAACTATGTAAAAATACACTTAGATATATGAAAATACACTAAAATATACAAAAAACTATGCAATAGTACACTAAAATATATTAAAATATACATAAATTATGTAAAAGAACACTAAAATATATTAAAATATACTACAATATAAAAAAAAATATGCATAAGTACACTAAAATAGACCAAAAAAAAGGAGCTAAAATACACTAGAGTAAACAAAAACCATGAAAAAGCACACTAAAACAAGAAAAGCACTCGGAGAGCGCAGACCTCCGCCAAGACAGATCCAAGACCCCCCCCCACCCCCAATCATCACCAAAATTTAATCATTTCTTCCTTGTGTCAGTATCAACATTTACTGAAAATTTCATGAAAATCCATCCAGAACTTTTGAGTTATCCTGCTAACAGACAAACAAACACACACACACCACAAAGCAAAAGCCATCACAGTACCTAGGTAGGTAAAAATACTAAAATACACCAAATATCCATTAAATACACATTCTGTGCACCTGCAGGTCTGATGAAGCTGAAAGTCTGATGTTTTTAAGCCGTTTTCTTGTGTTTTAAATTTAAGCCCTTCCTTTCATTTAACACTCCAATGGGCCTCAGAGTTATTCTACACAAAATACACAACTAGCAGGATACAACAAAATACTCAAGAACTACACAAAAACTAACGCAACAGTATCCAATAAACTGTGTTGTAAAGTCATATTTTATCAGAAAAAAAAAACTGGACTGTGTGTTGAGACTGTTCCTAAATATAGTAATAGTTCTAAAAAACATATAATAACAATAATAACAATAATAATAATAATAATAATAATAATAACAACAATAATAACAACAGAGGATGCTGATTTACTGTGGCAGTGTTCAACCGTTTCATGCGTATTTAAATCACCACAGACTAAAAACCATACATTTAAACCCTGATTCACACATTATTTCTATTTGAGCCTCTCATTCAGATTCCATGTTCAATATGAAAACTGCATTAGTGAGTCACATGTTTGGGGTCAAAGGTTATTGATCGACGTGTAAAACTAATACATGTGAACACAGTCATTCAGTTCTTACTTTTAAAAGCAAAAGATCATTTCTCATTTCACAATAGAAGGTTAAATATTCATCCACAAACATGAACAAAAAACCCCAAAAAAAACAAATATGAAATAGATTTTTCATAAGTAAGTGAGTGGACAATGTTCCAACACCTCTTCAATCCAACTGCAGTTCAAAACTTCACACTTTATGAGTTAGCTAGGTTAGCTTAGCTGGCTCTATCCAAACCAATGCACTGTTAGCATTAAGCTATTTTAGCCTGTATTTCAAAGATAAAACACTTTAACATTAAAAATGTTTAAACTAATTGTAATCAAACAAATGAATGTTTAGCCAACACTGTACCACGTTTACAGTTTTATAAGAGCTGCCCATAAATATATTATCCGGTAAAAGAAGGTTTCTAAAGCTAAGCTAACACTATGCTATGCTGCTAGGTATGTATGCTAGCGGGTACGTCACTTATGCTAGCTGTAGCTAATTAGCTTCATGAGTCCGTGTATTAGGCAGTGAGCCGCGTACCTGGGATTTGCACGGTTAAAAAAACGTCAGTTACTGTTCTCTTACCTTGTTGCGGTCCATTTGTGGTTAAATCAGGGATTAAAGCAAAAATTTTCATCTGACTGAACATTTTCTTCCGGTCAAAATCATTGTCCACTATTAAAAATGATGCAGTCCATACTACTATAGCGTACAAGTTATCTAGTCAACTTTGTCAATACTGTCAAACCCACTGAATGGGAGAGTGTACAGGTGGAGAAGAGTAGGAACATGGACACACAACATGTCATGAGTGGTACTGGTGGGGGTCTGGGGGTCCTCCCCCAGAACATTTTTAAAGCTTCAGGTCAGTTCTGGTGTTCTGTGGTTCATTTAAAGGGGATGAAAACCTGTGAAGCAAGTGAAAATAATAATTACTAATTGCAGTTCCATCGTCTCCCTTCTCATCAAGCCACGCCCACCTCCATCTATTTTTCACGCATCTCTCAATAGTTCCCACTTCAGCTCCTTCCTCTACAAACGTGTCCATGATGTCGTATATGCTAGCCACAATAATCTGTACGTCATCAAACCTGCGTCCACAAGCCCCTCCCACCAATATCATGTTCTCTTCTGATTGGAAGAAATTCCGTCAGCTGAAACAGAACTTCTGTTCCGTTCCAGATCCTCTCTGAGGGGATTTAAACTACAGTGGCTTTGCAAATACCAAGGCTGTTCCTCATTCATTCAGTTTGATCTGCGTACTGTACCACACACATACAAATAAGATGATAAACGGGTCCAAATAAAGCACTTATGCAGTCAGGCGCGTAACCGCGTAAGGCCGCGGCGCGCACAGCCGCACGCACGGGAAGGGCACATACACACACACACACACACACACACACACACACACACACACACACACACACACACACACACACACTAGTCATATACCGTCCAGAGCAGATCAGCTCTGAACCCAAACATGAAGGTCCATGCAGATCAGTTGTGTCTTCTTCCCTTTTCGCTGTGGTTCCTTCATAATGAAAGCTCCTTGTTCGCACTAAACTCCAGTTAGTCTGGAGGCTGAACTTCAGTGAAGCTGAACTGGTCCATGTGTTTGTGAGGCACAGAATGAGCAGAGTTTCCTTCCAAACAGAAACAGTCATCAGCCTGTCCTCCTGACAGAAGAATACACAAGTCCTCTGATTATCAGCACTGGGAAACCTGTCAGCCCCCTGAGCCTGGGTTCAACACCTGCACACCCAGGACCACAGACCCAGGACCACAGACCCAGGACCACAGACCCAGGACCACAGACCCAGGACCACAGACCCAGGACCGCACACCCAGGACCACAGACCCAGGACCACAGACCCAGGACCACAGACCCAGGACAGCAGACCCAGGACAGACCCAGGACAGCAGACCCAGGACAGGATGGCGGTGCTGACTGGACTCCATGAAACACGTGGGGAAGTTACTTCAGTATGACTTCCCCCCCCCCCCTCAATTTTTCCATTTGACGGAAATCCGTCGTGGTGACAGAGAACTTTACTCCCTGGGTTAAATCCAACCATTTTTGGCAAAAATTAAGTGAATCATCCATTTACTCCAGAAGGTCCTGATGACGTACATGATTTAAGATGACGTAGCAGCAAGGCGGAGCCAAAGTGCAGCTGTCAAACTAATACAGAATTTGGTGTAAATTTGATCATTTCATTTGGAAATTTTCATGTACACAAAAATAAATACACCACAACTCACCCAAATTATAAAATCTTCCTGATGGAATTTGAAAAATCTATTAAATCTTTACAATCTATCTTTAACAAAAAAAAGCACTTGCACCCTGGCAATTTATAAAGAATTCTTTAAAACAGACTGAATGCTCTGATGTATTTATTTATTTATTTTTGTTAGATATGTTATTTTATTTACTTACTTATTTATTTTTTATACTATTATTTGTCGGTTCTGCTTTGTGTCTTTAAATCTATGCATTATTTTCTTAAACTTATTTGTTCAAATGCTTTTTCCTTTTGACATCTTGTTGTTTGTTCAAAAGTTATGTCTTGTATACCCAAATATTTTCTATAAAGTTGAAAAAAAAGTACTTCATATATTAAAAAAAAAAAGTCAAACTAATATTGTGAAGTCAGTAGTGTTAAAGCACATGTTCAACCAAAGGAAAGAAACTCATTTTAAAACACTAAATGATATTTATCCTCGTACTGACTTTATGAGACTAAGTTTTGGTTTTTTTTTTTCAGTGTAAACAATATCTTTATTGAACTTATATTACACAATAATTAACAATATACTCACATAAAGCAAACAATAAAGCAACGTATTTCCCCAAATAAATAAATGAGTGAAAGCAAAAAATACATAAATAAATAAATAGAATAAATAAAAATAAAATAAGCATAAATAAACAGTGTACAACTCCATAAATCAGCCCCATTGTCAAAATTAATTGGTCTCATAACATCTGAGAAACTCAGTTAACTGAGACAAAGATTTAGTATTGAGGAAAAAATAAGTGTGTTTTCTGTGAATTTGAAATGGAACATTTAGAACATTTATTTTTTTGACTGTGCTCACACACCACGACATTTTAAACGGCCTTTCAATAATGAACATCTGAGAAGGACACGAAATCTGGAATTATAATCAAAAACAAAAAAACAGAAAGTATGTACAAACACTTTCATTATTTCTGCTAAACAGTTTATCCACAGATGTAGATTTATGAAGAACACCCACTGTTCTATATAATAATAATAATAATAATAATAATAAATAGATAATAATAATATATAATAATAATAATAATAAGAATCATGGACCTTAATTCTTCCTTTTTTCCAGTGGTCCTAATCCTCTTCTGTAGATCTCAGTTTTGCCTTCTTTTAAAATTCCAGTCTCTGAAAAGTTGAGTACAGTTTGATTCTTTTCGTTATTTAATTCTTTATTTCTAAACTGTTTTTGCTCATCTGTACAGCTGAATAATGTTTCTCAGTTTCTCAGTCGGGGCGCCTCATTTGACATGTTTCATATGTTATTGTTAATTTATTTATTTGGACAATTTTTCTTTTTGACATCATGATGTTTGCTCAAAAACATTTCAATGTTTTGTATGTTGTCAATAAAGATTGATTGTTTCTTGTGTTGTGTGTGTGTGCGTGTGTGTTTGTGTTGTGTGTTTATTGTGTGTGTTTGTGTTGTGTGTTTCTTGTGTGTCCTCCTGGATCTGTGGGCTGTATTTGCTGCTTAAAGCAGTTCTTCGTTTCAGTGGGACATTTCTTGGTTCAATAAAAAACACAGAACCCTCTAAACCGTGTGGTTCTTCTTTAATCCTGCTCGTTGGTGTTTCCTCTCCTTCTGTGTCGTCTGCTTGCAGATCAGCACATTCTACTCCATGACTTCCACAGTTTCACACATGACTCTTATACAGTCATTCTTTCTCCTCTGAACCATGTGTTGAGTCTAGACCTGGACCTGGACCTGGACAGGATCTAAAGGCTCATCAGAAACACGTCTAAACTCCAGCTCATCCCTTTAACTCACCGTCTGACGTGTTTGTACCGTTCATGAGCTTCTGTTTGTGATGTCATCGCTGTGTTCCAGTCCTGCTGGTTTTATTAAACTCCTGCAGCGTCAAGATGAAAACAACAGGTTTAGAAACATTTACAGACGTTTACACACTCACCCTTAAACACCCAAACGTCCACCAGAACCGTCTGCTGGTGGAACTGTTGAACACCTGTGGATCCACTAATGCACAGGTGTCAAACATGAGGCCCGAGGCCCAAATCTGGCCCTCCAAAGGGTCCAGTCTGGTCCAGTCTGGTCCAGTTCGGCCCCGGGGGTGAATTCAGTGAACTTCAAAAATTACACTCCATGCGTTTCCATGACAACTGTTCTTCCTGGTTTAATCTGATTACAGGTTGGATCCTATTTCAGATGTCCATGTAAACACCTTATTCCAGTTGAAACAGAAAAGTTCAGATTAAATTTAAACCTGATTAAAGTCAGTGGTTTAATCCTCTTTTAACTGCGCTCTAAATTCTTCCTGGACATGTAAAGCCTTTATTCTGTTTGGACTTTATTCCTTCCATTCTGCACATGCTCAGTGTCTTGTCCTGTGGCGATGACGCACACATTCTGCGCCGGTGGAAGAATCTGCACTGCAGTCTAGTCTTCCCAAAGCGTTCCAGTGGAATATTCTGATGGGATCTACCAGCCTGGAAAACCCTGAAGGAACAGTTCAACACTGGCTTTGGATTCATTCATTTGTCCTGAACTAATGAGTTCCACAAGTGGGACAAACAGTTTGAACTGCAGCCCTAACGTTAGCTTAGCTTAGCCTAGCTTAGCATAACGGCTTCATTCCTCTGCTCAGACGTAGCCAGGCTTTTAGAGGTGATTTGTAGTATTTTAGGAGTGATTTGGGTCAGTTCAGTTCTCCCTAATCATTCCTTTAGTCCGCTGGGGTCAGTATGATCACAAACTGAGGCTCAGATCATGGTCATGTGACTTACTGCAGGAAGAACATCTGGGAAATAAAAACTAATGCAAAGCTATAACAGCTAAAGCAAAGCTAATTTAAGCGTATGCATCCCTTCAACACAAAGATTTTCCACTTCCGTCAACACAACAGTCCACAGATTGTATGAGTGCAGTAAGTCGCAGATCTAAAGAAATAATTAGAGAGAATCGGATTTGACAAAATCACTGAGAAAAGACGACAAATCACCTTTAAACAACTGGCTATGTGTGACCATGGAAATGCAGTGACTAAGCTAAGCTAAGCTAACAGAAGGGCTAAGCTAAGCTAACAGAAGGGCTAAGATAAGCTAACAGAAGGGCTAAGCTAAGCTAACAGAAGGGCTAAGCTAACAGAAGGGCTAAGCTAAGCTAACAGAGGGGCTAAGCTAACCTAACAGAAGGGCTAAGCTAACAGAAGGGCTAAGCTAAGCTAACAGAGGGGCTAAGCTAAGCTAACAGAGGGGCTAAGCTAAACTAACAGAAGGGCTAAGCTAAGCTAACAGAGGGGCTAAGCTAAGCTAACAGAAGGGCTAAGCTAAGCTAACAGAAGGGCTAAGCTAACAGAAGGGCTAAGCTAAGCTAACAGAAGGGCTGCTAGAACCCTTCTGCTCACTGATCTACCTCATTAATTCCTCATGTAAGCTTTTATTCAGGTTTAACATTTCCATGGAAACAAAAGAGAAAATACTTTAGTTCCAAATTAATTTCTTCTGGAAAAATAAATCGGATTTAAAAAACATCATGTAACCGTACCCACTGAAGACATGACAGTCCTTTAGTTCAGGTTCAGGTTGAAAGCAACAACTCTAAATGTTTCTCTTTGTAAATGTAAATATTTTCATGTATTTACACTAAAACAAAGTATATTTTGCAAAAAATGTAAATAACCTGACCAAATATGAACAACCTGAAATGCCTTAAGAGTTGTTGTTTTTTTTTTTTTTTCCCAATTTTAACAATATTCTGTTATTAAATGTTTTTGTGTTTTGTAGATCCACTGTGATCTGTAAATTATAATGAAACATGTTTAAATGATAAACTGAGGCAGAATAGTGTTCAAATTACACTGATTTTTCAGTTTGTTCATGTTATTCACATTGTTTGAAAGGATAGTTTGTAGATGTAAACCTTTTCATCATGTAAATTTACTTTTTTTGCTGGAGAAAAGGTTGGAGTTGACATTATTTTCTGTATTATTCTGTTATTATTTGACTGGTTCGGTCCACTGCAGATCAGGTTTAGCTGAATGTGGGAACTGAACTAACATGACTGACAGACCTGCATTAAACCACTCAAAGCATGGAAATAACTGGTGTAATAATACAGTTTTACCTCAATTATTCATAGGGAACATGTACAAACACTTGTAAAATGAGAATAAAACCTGCAAAATAACTTGAAAAAATAAGGAAAAATGAATTTAAAAAAAAATTAAAATATGCATAAAAGTGAACAAATCCTTTTAAAATGAGGACAAAAGGAGCCAAATACTAGAAAAATAAGGAGAATTCATCATTCATCCATCCAAACCCTGTATGTACTCAGACTAAATCCTGGAGCTCAGGCCTGTTGAACTCTGATCACCTCCTGCTGATGTTTGGGGCTGAACAGCTGATCCACGGATGGTCTGAAGTTCACACATGACGCAGGTCCAATCAAACATGTTCCACATGTGACGGAGCGATGCAGGAGGTCCACCAGGTCCCAGTGGAGGTGGGGGTGGTCTCCCACAGAGCAGCTCATGAGTACGTGGATAAATGTCTGAAATTAGACCACCACCTCCACTGGGACCGCGACCACCCACCTCCACCGGGACCGGACCACCACCTCCACCAGGACAGGACCACCACCTCCACTGGGACCGGACCACCACCTCCACCGGGACCGGACCACCACCTCCACCGGACCGGACCACCACCTCCACCAGGACAGGACCACCACCTCCACCGGGACCGGACCACCACCTCCACCAGGACAGGACCACCACCTCCACCGGGACCGGACCACCACCTCCAGTAGGACCAGACCACCACCTCCACCGGGACCGGACCACCACCTCCAGTAGGACCAGACCACCACCTCCACCGGGACCGGACCACCACCTCCAGTAGGACCAGACCACCACCCTCCACCGGACCGGACCACCACCCTCCAGTAGGACCAGACCACCACCTCCATTGGGACCGGACCTCCACCTCCACCCGGATCCCCCACAGACCTGCAGACCTCCTTCAGTCCACCGTCCTGCATCAGATCCAAAGTCCTCGTCCCTGAGTCTGTCCACAGTTTAGTCCAGGGGGGTCAAACATGTGTCCAGGGCTGAGCCGGTCCATCAGAAGGTCCAGTCTGGACCACGGGTGGAATTGAAAAGTGCAAAATTCCACTTTAGATTTGGAACAACTCCATTTTTGTCGTTTTCTAACTGAACCCAAACACAATCGCACCATGTGACACTTTCCGGCTGAAGGCCCCCCCCCCCCAATCACATGACTCTTATAAATCTACATGTCACTTTAAATTGGTGTGTGTCTTATCTGTACCCGTTATGAGCTTTATTACAGCTTTATTAAACTTTATCACAACATGAGGATGAACTTGGAGCAGTGAAAGTGTTCCTTCAGGTTTCATCTGGGTTCACCTGTGGACGACAGGAAGTGATGTCGTACATGTCAGACACAAGCATCTGGTCCACACCTTAGTCCAGTGTTGTCAAACTGGGGGGGTCAGTCTTCCCAGGGGGGTCATGGGATCAGTTCCTGGTGTGTTTTAGTTCTTCAGGTTGGAGAAGACACTTCAACGAACACATGAAGAAGTCCGGAACTAACCGGGTCAAACCAAATCAGATCCAAACATGTCAACATGAACCCACATTTGGTCCATTTGATTATTCACGATTTTTCATTTGTGCGTTCGAGTCGAAAGAATGAACAACTGTTTATTTGAGAATAACGAGTCATTATGGTTTTGTTTTCCGACTGTGGATTCTCGATTAAACATGAAATACAAATATGATACACAGATCCCCCCCCCACCAGAAAAAGCCTGCCCCCCGATGGTCAGTGCTGTTGAATGTTCTGATCCAGGGTCAGTGTTCTACGGCTTTTATTAAACTACAGGAATAAACTACTCAGGTCACTTTATTGGATAATTAAAGGTTAATTTTTCTGTTCTACTGATGACTTCGTGGCTAATGCTAACGTCACAACAGTTCAAACCCAAACATGGACGGGAACAGCTGTTAATCTGAGCGACGAAAAGACCAGGAGAAGACCAGGAGGTGGAATCGGACATGGAGGGAAGTTCTCCACGAAGTCCATTATCGCCAGAGTTCACAGGTTCTGACATCCCAACACTCTGGTGTCCAGGTGAACGTATTAAACACACTTTAACCCTCTGCTGTCCAGGTGAACGTATTAAACACACTTTAACCCTCTGCTGTCCAGGTGAACGTATTAAACCACTTTAAACCCTCTGCTGTCCAGGTGAACGTATTAAACACACTTTAACCCTCTGGTGTCCAGGTGAACGTATTAAACACACTTTAACCCTCTGCTGTCCAGGTGAACGATTAACACACTTTAACCCTCTGCTGTCCAGGTGAACGTATTAAACACACTTTAACCCTCTGCTGTCCAGGTGAACGTATTAAACACACTTTAACCCTCTGGTGTCCAGGTGAACATATTAAACACACTTTAACCCTCTGGTGTCCAGGTGAACGTATTAAACACACTTTAACCCTCTGTGTCCAGGTGAACATATTAACACACTTTAACCCTCTGGTGTCCAGGTGAACGTATTAACACACTTTAACCCTCTGCTGTCCAGGTGAGTATATTAAACACACTTTAAAACCCTCTGGTGCCCAGGTGAGTATATAAACCACTTTAAACCCTCCGGTGTCAGGTGAGTATATTAAACACACTTTAACCCTCTGGTGCCGCAGGTGAGTATATTAAACCACTTTAACCCTCTGGTGTCCAGGTGAGTATATTAAACACCTTTACCCCTCTGTGTCCAGGTGAGTATATTTAAACACACTTTACCATCTGGTGCCCAGGTGAGTATATTCAAACACACTTTAACCCTCTGGTGTCCAGGTGAGTATATTAAGACACACTTTAACCCTCTGGTGTCCAGGTGAGTATATTAAACACACTTTAACCCTCTGGTGCCCAGGTGAGTATATTAAACACCTTTAACCCTCTGGTGTCCAGGTGAGTATATTAAACACACTTTAACCCTCTGGTGTCCAGGTGAGTATATTAAACACACTTTAACCCTCTGGTGCCCAGAGTATATTAAACACACTTTAACCCTCTGGTGTCCAGGTGAGTATATTAACACACTTTAACCCTCTGGTGTCCAGGTGAGTATATTTAACACACTTTAACCCTCTGGTGCCCAGGTGAGTATATTAAACACACTTTAACCCTCTGGTGTCCAGGTGAGTATATTTAACACACTTTAACCCTCTGGTGTCCAGGTGAGTATATTAAACACACTTTAACCCTCTGGTGCCCAGGTGAGTATATTAAACACACTTTAACCCTCTGGTGTCCAGGTGAGTATATTAACACACTTTAACCCTCTGGTGTCCAGGTGAGTATATTAAACACACTTTAACCCTCTGGTGCCCAGGTGAGTATTTTAAACACACTTTAACCCTCTGGTGTCCAGGTGAGTATATTAAACACACTTTAACCCTCTGGTGCCCAGGTGAGTATATTACACACTTTAACCCTCTGGTGTCCAGGTGAGTATATTAAACACACTTTAACCCTCTGGTGTCCAGGTGAGTATATTAAACACACTTTAACCCTCTGGTGCCCAGGTGAGTATTTTAAACACACTTTAACCCTCTGGTGTCCAGGTGAGTATATTAAACACACTTTAACCCTCTGGTGCCCAGGTGAGTATATTAAACACACTTTAACCCTCTGGTGTCCAGGTGAGTATATTAAACACACTTTAACCCTCTGGTGTCCAGGTGAACGTATTAAACACACTTTAACCCTCTGGTGTCCAGGTGAACATATTAAACACACTTTAACCCTCTGGTGCCCAGGTGAGTATTTTAAACACACTTTAACCCTCTGGTGTCCAGGTGAGTATATTAAACACACTTTAACCCTCTGGTGCCCAGGTGAGTATATTAAACACACTTTAACCCTCTGGTGTCCAGGTGAGTATATTAAACACACTTTAACCCTCTGGTGCCCAGGTGAGTATATTAAACACACTTTAACCCTCTGGTGCCCAGGTGAGTATATTAAACACACTTTAACCCTCTGGTGCCCAGGTGAGTATATTAAACACACTTTAACCCTCTGGTGTCCAGGTGAGTATATTAAACACACTTTAACCCTCTGGTGTCCAGGTGAGTATATTTAACACACTTTAACCCTCTGGTGCCCAGGTGAGTATATTAAACACACTTTAACCCTCTGGTGTCCAGGTGAGTATATTTAACACACTTTAACCCTCTGGTGTCCAGGTGAGTATATTAAACACACTTTAACCCTCTGGTGCCCAGGTGAGTATATTAAACACACTTTAACCCTCTGGTGTCCAGGTGAGTATATAACACACTTTAACCCTCTGGTGTCCAGGTGAGTATATTAAACACACTTTAACCCTCTGGTGCCCAGTGAGTATTTTAAACACACTTTAACCCTCTGGTGTCCAGGTGAGTATATTAAACACACTTTAACCCTCTGGTGCCCAGGTGAGTATATTAAACACACTTTAACCCTCTGGTGTCCAGGTGAGTATATTAAACACACTTTAACCCTCTGGTGTCCAGGTGAGTATATTAAACACACTTTAACCCTCTGGTGCCCAGGTGAGTATTTTAAACACACTTTAACCCTCTGGTGTCCAGGTGAGTATATTAAACACACTTTAACCCTCTGGTGCCCAGGTGAGTATTTAAACACACTTTAACCCTCTGGTGTCCAGGTGAGTATATTAAACACACTTTAACCCTCTGGTGCCCAGGTGAGTATTTTAAACACACTTTAACCCTCTGGTGTCCAGGTGAGTATATTAAACACACTTTAACCCTCTGGTGTCCAGGTGAGTATATTAAACACACTTTAACCCTCTGGTGCCCGGTGAGTATATTAAACACACTTTAACCCTCTGGTGTCCAGGTGAGTATATTAAACACACTTTAACCCTCTGGTGCCCAGGTGAGTATATTAAACACACTTTAACCCTCTGGTGTCCAGGTGAGTATATTTAACACACTTTAACCCTCTGGTGTCCAGGTGAGTATATTAAACACACTTTAACCCTCTGGTGCCCAGGTGAGTATATTAAACACACTTTAACCCTCTGGTGTCCAGGTGAGTATATTAAACACCTTTAACCCTCTGGTGCCCAGGTGAGTATATTAAACACACTTTAACCCTCTGGTGTCCAGGTGAGTATTTTAAACACACTTTAACCCTCTGGTGCCCAGGTGAGTATATTAAACACACTTTAACCCTCTGCTGTCCAGGTGAGTATTAAACACACTTTAACCCTCTGGTGTCCAGGTGAGTATATTAAACACACTTTAACCCTCTGGTGCCCAGGTGAGTATTTTAAACACACTTTAACCCTCTGGTGTCCAGTGAGTATATTAAACACACTTTAACCCTCTGGTGCCCAGGTGAGTAATTAAACACACTTTAACCCTCTGGTGTCCAGGTGAGTATATTAAACACACTTTAACCCTCTGGTGTCCAGGTGAGTATATTAAACACACTTTAACCCCTGGTGCCCAGGTGAGTATTTTAAACACACTTTAACCCTCTGGTGTCCAGTGAGTATATTAAACACACTTTAACCCTCTGGTGCCCAGGTGATATAAACACACTTTAACCCTCTGGTGTCCAGGTGAGTATATTAAACACACTTTAACCCTCTGGTGCCCAGGTGAGTATTTTAAACACACTTTAACCCTCTGGTGTCCAGGTGAGTATATTAAACACACTTAACCCTCTGGTGTCCAGGTGAGTATATTAAACACACTTTAACCCTCTGGTGCCCAGGTGAGTATTAACACACTTTACCCTCTGGTGTCCAGGTGAGTATATTAAACACTTTAACCCTCTGGTGTCCAGGTGAGTATATTTACACACTTTCCACTTCCTGTTCTTAAAGCTCATATTAGTTTACAGTTTGTTTTTTTCATTTGTGTCTGATCGTTTAAATTCTGATTCATCCACTAAATCCATCCCATAATAAACAGTGTTAAATTCCTACACTAACATCCTTCTACCAAGTGAGTAAAATAACACTGACACGCTGAACATTTGAACCAAAAATAATAATAATCTGAACCAGTGTTGGTGTTTAAAAAGAAAACAAAAAACAAAAAATATATTTCTATGAAGAATATTGAAAAAAAAGTTTTTAGTGTATTTTTGCATAAAATATGGTTTGTTTACATTTAAGGGTTAAAAATTTGACAGTCATTGAGTATTTGGTATTTTTGTTTACAGCTCTAGTTGATGAAATACAAAAAAAACCTACAAATAAAAGTATGATCAGTGACAGTGGACGGACACACTGGGTTTATGTTCGGTTAATGACAGACTGGACTGAAAAAGACGCTGTTTATTTCAGTTGGATCTGTTTGGATGTAAAAACAGTTGAATTTACTCTGAGTATGAATGAACATCCACATTATGTATAAGAACTAAACAGGATTTACAGTGAAAAAAACCTAATACAGACAATAATATTAGAATATGGTCATAAATCACTTAATTAGCAATTAGATATAAACACCTGTCACTACGAGAATAAAGTCGTACAATATCGAAGCAAAACCTGTCATTTTATGAGAGTAAAGTCGAATACAAAGAGTCGTAATTTTACGAGAATGAAGTCATAATATTATGAGAATAAAACCATAATATTACGAGAAAAACGTCTTAATTTAAAAACAGGTGTAAAATTATCCTCATTTCCAGAATACAGTCGTACCCACTGGTCTGATAAAGTAGAACTGGAACATTCTGTGAAGTCCGACTGTCACCTGGGCTAACGCACAAAGGACAAATACTGAGACTATTAGCCCCGCCCACCAAATACTGAGACTATTAGCCCCGCCCACCAAATACTGAGACTATTAGCCCCACCCATCAATACTGAGACTATTAGCTCCACCCACCAAATACTGAGACTATCAGCCCCGCCCACCAAATACTGAGACTATTAGCTCCACCCACCAAATACTGAACTATTAGCTCCACCCACCAAATACTGAGACTATTAGCCCTGCCCACCAAATACTGAGACTATTAGCTCCACCCACCAAATACTGAGACTATCAGCCCCGCCACCAAATACTGAGACTATTAGCTCCACCCCCAAATACTGAGACTATTAGCTCCACCCACCAAATACTGAGACTATTAGCCCCGCCCATCAAATACTGAGACTATAGCCCCACCCACCAAATACTGAGACTATTAGCTCCACCCACCAAATACTGAGACTATTACTCCACCCACCAAATACTGAGACTATTAGCCCACCCATCAAATACTGAGACTATTAGCTCCACCCACCAAATACTGAGACTATTAGCCCCGCCCACCAAATACTGAGACTATTAGCCCCACCCATCAAATACTGAGACTATTAGCCCCACCCACCAAATACTAGACTATTAGCCCCGCCCACCAAATACTGAGACTATTAGCCCCACCCATCAAATACTGAGACTATTAGCTCCACCCACCAAATACTGAGACTATTAGCCCCGCCCACCAAATACTGAGACTATAGCCCCACCCATCAAATACTGAGACTATTAGCCCCGCCTACCAAACTGAGACTATTAGCCCCGCCTACCAAATACTGAGACTATTAGCCCCGCCTACCAAATACTGTGACTATTAGCCCCGCCTACCAAATACTGAGACTATTAGCCCCGCCCACCAAATACTGAGACTATTAGCCCCGCCCACCATCAACACATTAGCATTAGTCGAAGCACTCTGAAGACTGTTTGCACACGTTTGAGTCTGTTTTGTCGTAAGACCTGAACAGATTTGGAGGAAACTGACTGAAGTGCTCGCGCTGGAACCGAAACTCTGTCATCAACAAGGCTTAAGGATTACACTTTGTAAACTATGACTTCTTATCGCAGTGTTGCAAATTTATTTTCAAAATATTCTGACTTTTAAGGTCAGTGGATCTGTTGGTAATTGGATTTTCTTTTCATAAACAAAAAAAACTAGTGGTTAATTGATTTTTGTTTTAAAAAGGAGAATTAAAATTGAATTGAGTTCTTTTAAGTCCAGGTTAAAGACTCAGCTGTTCACTGCTGCCTTTGACCAAAAGGCTTTGGACTTTTTAAATTTTATATTCTCTTTCGAAACTCTGCATTGCAACTCTTACTTTAATATGTGTTTTTTATTTTTTTGGATTTTATGTCTTGTTCTCTTACTTGCTGTTTTTTCATCACCTTTTACATGTTTCTTTTATGTTTTAAATGTGTTTCTTTTTCCCTGTCGATGTATTTCAATGTCCTGTGTGAAGCACCTTGAATTGCCTCGTTGCTGAAATGTGCGATACAAATAAACTTGCCTTGCCTTGAATTTCAAGGTGTTTTTCTTTTGTGTTGTCAAAACAGATAACCAAATTTATCAATCAATCAATCAAATTGGAGGAAGTGTCTGGGGAGAGGGAAGTCTGGGCATCCCTGCTTAGACTGTTACCCCCCGCCCGGTCCCGGTCCCGGATAAAAGCGAAGAAATGGATGGATGGATGGATCATCAATTTTTTTAATAACGCCAAATCCTAACAAAAGTTATCTCATGACACTTAACATACTGAGTTGGTCGAAACCAGACTCTAAGCCATTTAAGAACGTCTTGATTTTCATTTTCTCTTATAACACAACATAAATTACTACCTGACAGAATGGAAAAATGGACTAAAAACAGCAGTTTTTTTCATTTTCTGAGACCAGATGTTGTCATTTTCAAGGATAGAGTGCGAATGCCATTGAGGTCACAAAGATTCTACACCTTGAAATTCAATTTGAATTCTTCTATTTTAAAACAAAAATCAAACAGTAGTTTTTTTCTTTTGTTTCTGAAAAGAAAATCCAGTTACCAACAGATACACTAACCCTTTAATCTCATAAAGCACAATATCATTTTCGTTAAATTATGAGTTTTTTTTTTTTAAACTACAACTTTATCTCTTATTATTACTACTTTAATGTCATAAAGTACGACAATATTTTCATTACATTATGAGGTTTTTTTTTAAACTACAACTTTATTCGTCTAATATATTATTCCTTTATTCTGGTAGTGACAGGTGTTTGTATTTTTTCCAATGCGGCCTAATATGGTAATCGTTATAAGGTTAAATATGGATAAATTCCTCGTGGATCTGACAGAAGTAGCTCTGGTCTTTAAAGGTTAACAGACTTCAGAATATTAGAATAAAACTGACTCAATAAAACACTAACGGTTCTGACACGTTAAGTCGATCCATACGTCCTTCGGTTTAAAGCAGGGGGGTCAAACATTCGGCCCGTCGACCAAAACTCCGATCACCCCGATGGGACGGATTTTGAAATACAAAATTACACTGAAGATCCAAACAATCCTTTGAATTCAGGTTTCCACATTCTGACTGACACGATCTAAAGTTAAATACCACCAGAATAGAACCTACAAATAATGACAACTACAGTTTTCTCTTTGGTTTAGTGAAAAAAAGTACAACTACATGAAAATTTTTGTCTTTTTTTTTTTTAAACATTATTTCTAGGTTCTTCTGTTCTTATTTTACTGTTTGGTCCAACTGAGATCAACTGGGCTGTGAATAAAATGATCTGAAGTGGATCAGACCAGTTCAATACCACCAGAATGAGAACCTAGAAATAATAATGACAATATACAGTTTTCTCTTTGTTTAGTGAAAAAAGTAAAATTACACGAAATGTTTCCATTTACAACTATCCTTTAACAAAAATGTGAAGATTGAACAAATATAACGACAGGAAATGTCTGAAGAGAAATATGTGTTATTTAACACCCTATTTTGTTCATTTTTGTGCCTGTTTTGTTCTTGTGTTTATTTTGTTCTTTTGTAATTTTTGTTCATCATGTTTCTCAAATGTTTGTACATGTTTTACTGATATTTTGTTTATTTTGTTCTTTATTTGTGTATTTCTGTTCATTCTGTTCATGTTTCTCAAATTTTTGTCTTTTTTTTTTTAAACATTATTTCTAGGTTCTTCTGTTCTTATTTTACTGTTTTGTTTGGTCCACTGACATCAAACTGGGCTGTGAATAAAATGATCTGAAGTGGATCAGACCAGTTCAGTACCACCAGAATGAGAACCTAGAATAATAATGACAAATACACATTTTTGTTTTAGTGAAAAAAGTAAAATTACTTAAATATTTGCATGTACAACTATCCTTTTATAAAAAAATGTGAATAGTTGAACAAATATGAACATGAAACGTCTAAAAAGATGAACTGCAATTTTAACATTGTTTTGTTCATTTTTGTGCATATTTTGGTCTCGTTTGTTTTGTTCGTTGTATTTTGTAATTTTTGTTCATTCTTGTTCATCTTTGCAAATTTTGTACCTGTTTATTAATTTTATTATTTGTTCTTTTTTTTAAAATGTATTTCCCTCATATTTTCACCCTTTCGCGTTATTTAATGCCATTTGATGGCGTGTCAATGCGCTAGCCACTAATCGCTAACCCTAACTGCTATCGGGCTAGACGCTAATCGCTAACCCTAACCGTTAACACGCTAGCCTCTAATCGCAAACATGTTTTGTTCATTTTTGGCATATTTTGTTCTTTTTGTAATTTTTGCTTATTCTTGTTCATATTTCTCAAATGTTTGTACCCATTTAATTCATTTTATTATTTATTGTGTTAAATTTTTTTTGCGTATTTTGTTGTTTATTTTGTTCTTTTTGTAATTTTTGTTCATGTTTCTTGATGTTTGTACCCATTTTATTATTTATGTGTTCATTTTTTTGTGCATTTCTGTTCATGTTTCTGATTTTTGTCCATTTTTTTTTTTCAGTATCTATAGGTTTTATTTTTCTGGGTCGACCCACTTCAGATCACATTGGGCCATGAATAAAAAAATGTGACAAACCTGAACATCTTCATAGAATTAATGTAATTGTACCAATATTCTGCCTGTTATTAAATGTTATGTTTTTATGTATAATGATAAATTGGTCCAATTACACTTCGTTCCTTTCAGAACTGTCAGGCTGTTTTTGTTTTGTTTTTATAAATTGAATGTTTTCATCTCTTCTCTGTTCTTTTTTTTTGTCCTGGTCTGTTTGTGGAACCTGACCCTACTGCGTTTGATGTCCCTGTTCTACAGAACTTCCACCGGTTCTAAACCAGGGGTCTCCCCAATATGGCCCTGGGGCCGGTGGCCCACCAAAGGGTCCAGTGTGGCCCGTAGATGTTTTTTGGAAAGTGCAAAAATTCCACAGTCTTTAATTGAATTAAGAAAAAAAAAATTAGCTTGAATTAAGGAAAAAAATGTTGAATTATGCAAAAAAAAGTTCAATTAAGTTAAAAAAATCTTGAATTTAGCAAAAAGAATCTTGAATGTAGCAAAAAATCTTGAATTAAGCAAAAAAAAGTCTTGACTTTAGCAAAAAATCTTGAATTTAGCAAAAATCTTGAATTAACAGCTTCAATTTTTTGTCTTTGTTAGTACAAAAAATAACATTAAATTATGAAAATAATGACATTTCCAAACTATCCTGTAACTATAAATGTGACTAACCTGAACAATGTGTCCAACCTGAAATGTCTGTATTAAAGTCAGTCCAGTTTGAACTCTTTTCTTCCTGTTCCTCAGTGTTTAGTGTCTTTTGGAGATCTGATCCAGAATGCACATGGACTAATGAGAAGTGGAGGAAGAAGACTGAGAAAATTACACTGATTTTTCTAATGAAATTTCAGTTTTTTCAGGTTATTCACATCCTTTTTGTTTGGATAGTTTTATAAAAATAAGCATTTTCATAATTTAAAGGGGGTTTTGCACTAAAACACAGACCTAATTTGCTGTTGTCTTTATCTATAGGTTATTCTGTTATTATTTGACTGGTCCAACCCAGTTCAGATCACTTGGGCTGAATGTGGAACCTGAAAGACCCCTGCTCTAAACAGATCCTAATGACACTCTGGGCTTTAGATGAATGAGCTGGAGGAGGTGAAAACAGTGGAACGCTCCTTCACCTGAGGAGCTTCTCCTCCTGCTTCCTGTTCAATCCATGGAACTACTTGGATTTGGAGCTAAATTAAAACTGTGGATCTTCTCATTTCCAGATTAAACCACGGGTCGAACGCCAGCGGTGTAACGGCAGGACTCATCCTGTGTGTGTGGTGTGTGCGTGTGTCTAGTCGTCGCTCTCGAAGGTGTGCAGGTGGGTTTTGAGGCTCAGGGTGCTGGTGTAGGTCAGGTTGGTGGAGCGGTACAGGTCCAAACCCGTCAGGATCTCCACGTCCCGGACCCGCTGTGTGGAGCTTCAGGAGGTCCTCCACCCACTGGGACTCATCCTCCAGGTTCTGCACCACACACACACACACACACATAAGAGGAAGGGTCAACAACACACACAACACAACACAACACAACACCACACCACAAGAGGAAGGGTCAGAACAACACACACAACACAACACACACAAGAGGAGGGTCAGAGAAACACACCACAACACACACACACACAACACAACACACAGATACACAAAGAGGAGGGGTCAGAGAACACACCACAACACAACACACACACAACACAACACACAGATACACAAAGAGGAGGGGTCAGAGAAACCACCACAACACCACACTACACAACACACAACACACAGATACACAAAGAGGAGGGTCAGAGAAACACACCACAATACAACACACTACCAACACAACACACACACAGATACACAAAGAGGAGGGGTCGAGAAACACACCACAACACAACACACAACACAACACAACACACAGATACACAAAGAGGAGGGGTCAGAGAAACACTACCCTACACTTTTTGGACCGTTTCTGCCTCAACGCCATGTTGCTACGTTCTGACCAAAACAATGCAGCGTACGCATGACGTCATCATGCATACACAATGAAGGCGGAATCGTAACAGAATCATTAAGCAGGCAAACGATTCCAAGGAATCAAGCTAATGGGATCCGGTTCTCAAAAAGAACCGGTTCTCGATTCCCATCCCTACATGACACACAGGAGTTAGTAGTGGACTACATAACCACTGTTTCTGATGACTTTGGATGGTCTAATATTTTTCTGCGACTCTATGCTCACCCAGATGCCAGAAGGTTGGGTGTCTTTGTCAAACTGGGATCCAAAAGCTCCATGTGTAAATGAAAACATTCATTTCTGTGAAGACAGGTTTGTTTTGCAGTGTAGAAACATAATCTGCCATCTATAAATACATCAGCGTTGATGGATAAAGCTGGATAAACTGGCTCCAGTTTGAAGCTGGATGAGTTCCCTGATGGGTGGGTTGACATGATGGTTATCGGAGATGAGATACGGAACAGGCCTCGGGACATTTACCTTCAATCAACGCTTTAATGCATCAGACTGTTGGCCCGACGCAGAAGAGCTCATTAAATACAACACAAGCAGCAACACATTCCCACACAAAACTGGTCTGTGCACATTGTCACGTCTCACTGAAATCAGTCTCCATCATGGTTCATCTCTGAAACCATTAAAGATAAACAACGCATAAGATACTTTCCATGTACCACAGATGTTTCCTTTCGCCGACATGTCGCAGAAGTTTGTATCGTCGCATTATTTCCTCCACAACATCAGTAATTTAATAATCTATGGGGGGGGTGTCAAACGTTACACAATGAAAATATTAACAGCATTTGAGATTAAGTTCCACATTCAGACCAGTATGATCTAAAGTGGGTCCGAGCAGTAAAAGAACAGAAACAGAAATTGACAAATATACATGTTTGTCTCTCAGTGGAGTTTGGGCTGAATGAATGACATCTGTCTTAACTATTCTGCAAAAAAAACAAAAAGGGTCAACCCAATGAGAAGTGAAGGTGAAAACCAGGTGGATCCCAGGTTCTTTAAACAGGTCAAAGCACCACGAAAAACTAACACTGATGTCATTCAGCAGCCCAATCTGCACTGAGGTAACTGTGGTTACCAAACAGAAACTATATATATCTATATCTATATCTATCTATCTATCTATCTATCTATCTATCTATCTATCTATCTATCTATCATCTATATATATATCTATATATATATATATATATATTTTTTTTTTTTTTTTTCTTTAAGTCATTTACGGTGGTTTTTAATTTATGATGGCGTTTTACATCATTTTCAGGTGGTTTTTAGTTAATTTACGATGGTGTTTACATCATTTCGGGTGGTTTTAGTTAATTTTACAATGGTTTTTAGGTCATTACGGTTTTTTAATTCACCTGACTCTAGTTGCGAAAAAAGGTCTTTCCATTGCAGTTTTGCAGGATATACCATTTGCACTACACCCAAAAAACCACCTCTTCCCAGCACAAAAACTTTTAATTGAAAAACGAGTCTTTTGGCAAAACTGTCATTTTTCCATTAGGTACATTTTTATGCCGAAGTTATATTTGCGCAATTTGAGGGTTGATGGAAAAGCGCCTAGTGATTCACTAGTCCAGGGCTATCCCTCCACCAATCAGATTGGTCCGACTCAACAACAGGGAGTGGACGATTACACATACTGAATCGGCCAAAAAGACCGGAGACGGCGTTAACGACGGCCGATGGAACGGAACGCAAACAGACTCATGTCACCGACCTCAACAGACTGACTGACGACGACCGACGAAAATCAGGTTAATGTTCTACAGCTTCAACAGACAGAAAAGAAAACATGTTAAATGGATAGATATAAGCTCTGAAATTAAACTACTATGAGCTAGTTTTGTTGGTATCATTATATTTGTCCAAACAAACGGACCTTTAGTTGGACCCTGCATTAAAATGAACAAGAAACTGAAGAAAAGAAGGGGTCGTCTAACCATTTTGTCCTCGACTGTTTGTCTACAGCAGGGCTGTCAAACTCATTTTCTTTCAGGTTGAACATTCAGCCCAGTTTGATCTCCAGTGGGCCGGACCAGTCAAATAACAGCATAATAGCCTATAAATAATGACTACTCCAAATTTTTTTATATGCAAAAAATAACATTAAATTATGAAATCATTTACATTTTACAAACTATCCAAACAAAAACAATGTGAATAACCTGAAAAACCTGAAATTTCTGAAGTAAAATTAGAAGAAATAATGAGAAAAATTTGATCAACATTACACCTCAACTTATGATTTCTACATGTGCGTTACAGATCAGATCTATCAAGACACAAAACAGGCAGAATATTGTCAAAATTACACTGATTTTTCTTTAGACATTCAAGTTTGTTCATATTTGTTCAGGTTTTTGATGTTTTATTATTAAAGGATATCAAAATTTAATGTTTTTTTGCAATAAATCAAAGAGAAAAATTGGTGTTGCCATTATTTGGAGGCATGATGTAATTTTTTTTCACATTAAACCAAGAGGAACATTTGGAGTCATTATTTTTAGGTTATTATGCTGTTATTTTGGAGTTTGACGCCCTTGGCTGTTCATATCTTCTGCACTTTTACAAAGTTCATCCCAAGGGCTGGATTGGAACCTTTGGTGGGCTGGTTTTGGGCCCCGGGACGCATTTTGACACCTGTGGTCTAAAGTCTCTTCACTTTCCCCTGCATCATGGTCCAAAACTGTCTGAAGTTTCAAGTTTGGATGTAAATGAGATGATGACAGCTGTAATTACTAAGACCAGCCTGCCGTTAAAACCACACCTGATGCACTTTAGTTCTTCTAATTATAGAGCCAAGTGTTCCCATCATAACAGAACATCCCAATCACTGCACCTTAAATATGATGTAACGTTCACCGCAACACATTATTAACATATGAGTGAGTATCTTTACGGCAGGTTTTACAGGATCAGTTGGGGGGGGGCTGATCTGCCTTGGCGGGGGTCTGCGGTCTCCGAGTACTTTTCTAGTTTCATAAAACAAACTACATTATTCTGGCATTTAGAGCAGAATGTCAAAAAAAATTAATTATACAAAAACTACAAAAGTACTCAGAGAGCGCAGACCTCTGTCGAGGCAGACCAGTTCTCCCCTCCCCATCTCCACCAAAATGTCATCATCTGTTCCTTGTGCCAGTATCAACATTTCCTGAAAATTCATCCAAATCCTTCAGTAACTTTCTGAGTTTTCTTGCTAACAGACAAACAGACAAACCCCAATGAAAACATAACCCCTGCTGTTCCTTGGAAGTCATAAAAAATGGTATTGTTCATTGAAAGTGCAGTAATAATAAACAAATGGAAGGAACTGAGCGCCATAGGAAATCAACAGAAAACCACAAAAATATACAAACACGTCCTCACACGCCACTGTGATTAGAACGTATATGGTGTGTGATTCTGTGGAAGTACAGCTCAGTGTTATTGACAGAACTTCTGCCTTAAAGGTGGTGGCGTTAGTGGGTTTCTATCTAAACACTGTTCTTTTTATCTGAATAACAGTGGTGCCCACAGGCAGCAGAGGACCAGGTTTGTGTTTGAACGTCCTCCGCTCTTACATCTGGATCTTTTCCCATCCTGAATGTTTTAAACTCAGACTAAACAAATCTAATCCACTTGCATAATCCTGTGGAGCTGGATTACACATGGGTTTGGGTTTAGTTTTACAGTTTTACAGTTCATTTACCATCATTTTTAATTTATTTAGGGTGGTTTTTAGTTAAGTACGATGTATGATAGTGTTTAGGTCATTTACAGTGGTTTTTGGTTAATTTACGATAGTGTTTACGTCATTTCAGGGGATTTTTAGTTAATTTATGATGGTGTTTATGTCATTTCAGGTGGTTTTTAGTTCATTTATGATGGTGTTTACGTCATTAACGGTGGTTTTTTAGTTAATATGTGGTGTTTAGGTAAAAAAAAAAAAATTTTAAATCAAAGGTTAGTTGATTTACTGACCTTTGAATTACTCTGAGCTTTTATGAACATCTATATGATCCAAGATTTAAATATAAGAAATACTTGATTACACTGAAAAATGCTAAATGCAAAGGATAACATTATAATGGATGGTGATAAACCCTTAAGAAATGTTAGATCTAGAGAGAAAAAAAAACAACATTTGGAAGTTGATGGTAAAGTAGTTGTGGGTCTTTAAGGGTTAAAAGCCTCTGCAGAGCAGAGCACTTTGGAGCGGTTAGTGACAATGTGAATTACAATGGGTGGTGACGCAGTTGGGGGATAGTGTGTGAGATGTGGCCGGACGAGCTGGGTAATCGCATAAAAAGTTGGATTACATCGCTGGACAGACCGTGGAGGGGCTTGGGCTAACTATGGGACTGAGAGGGAAAATGAATGAACTATGTACAGACCTTTCTGCTCTGAAGTGAGGAGTAATGCTGAGGCCCACTTCTAACAAAAATGTGAGTTATAACTAAATTTAAGCAAAAATCAAGTCTTTCCCTGGTCAGATTTTTCCCTGGAGAGCTGAAAAAGAAGCTGGATTTTTCTCTAATCTGCTCCTCCTGCAGTCAAAACAATTCCATGGTCAAGACACAGTAGGGAGTGAACTGATAAGGACTGGCAACAACTGAAGGACAGAAGACCTCCCTCTGTGTCTCTTATCTGCACACAACTCTTCCAAGGACTCACACAACACACACACACTTCCCCCCTCCCCACTCCAAACCTTGTCTGTCCTTGAACTGTTTATTCACCCTGCCCCCCAAATCCTACCAAATCCACTGAAAAAGTTCCAGCATGTGTCCACGTGTAATGTGTGAAAACTATATGAGTCTTATATGTGTGCTTGCATTATCCTCTCTGTTCTTCACTGTAAATTTCAAAGAAAGGGTTTTAATAATAAATAATAATAATTAATAATAATAAAATAAAAAACTTTATTTGTATAGCACCTTTCATACAGAAATTGTAGCCCAAAGTGCTTCACATTGATTGAAAAAATACAATATTAAAATACATTAAGATTTGATTAGAAATACAATAAAATAAAAATAAATATAAAAACAGCGCACATTAAAATATTTGATTATGCATAGAATTTTTGAAGTGCAAGAAATAAGATGAAATGAGAGAAATACAATAAAAAAAAATAAAAGCAGCGCACATTAAAATATTTGATTATACATAGAATTTTTGAAGTGCAAGAAATAAGATGAAATTTGAAATACAGTAAAATAAAATAAAAAATAAAAAAATAAATAAAACATACAATAAAAATAAAATAAAAAACCGCACATTCCTGGTTCCTGAATTGTGACCCATTTTTATCTCCTTTCAAAGGCTAATGAGAATAAAAATGTTTTTAATTTGGTTTTAAATCTATTCAGTGAACTGGCTTCTCTAATGTCTTTTGGAATTGTATTCCATAACTTTGGTGCATAGTTAGTAAAGGCTGCGTCCCCCATTTTCTTTGTAATATTTCTGGGAGTCGCTAGTAAACCTGCGTTTGATGACCTCAGTGTTCTAGTTTGTACATAATTGATCAGTGAGTTTGCAATGTAACTTGGTCCGGTTCCATTTAGAGCTTTATACGTGAGGAGTAGTATCTAAAATCAATTCTGTAGGTTACCGGTAGCCAGTGCAGGGAAACCAACACTGGAGTAATGTGCTCTCTCTTCTTGGTTTTGGTTAAACCTAGCTGCAGAGTTTGAATCAGCTGAAGTCTGTCTGTGCTGCTTTTTGGGAGACCTGTAAGGAGTGCATTACAGTAGTCCAGTCTGCTGGAGATAAAAGCATGGACCAGTTTTTCAGCATCCTTTCCATTTATAACCGGCATTACTTTGGCTATGTTTCTGAGGTGGAAGAATGACGTTTTACTGACTTTCTTTATGTGGGACTTAAAGTTTAAGTCTGAGTCTATAATGACTCCCAGACTTGTCACTTCTGGTTTGATTCAGGAAGTGAGTTTGCCCATCCTACTCATCAGCATTTCCCTTTTTGCTTTTGGGCCAACAAGCAGGATTTCAGTTTTTTCCTCATTCAGTTTCAGAAAGTTCCTGCACATCCACTGATTCATTGCTGTGAGGCAGTTTGTAATGGAATGGATGGCTGTCACGTCATTGGGTTCTGCGGAGATGTATATTTGTGTGTCGTCCGCGTAGCTATGGAAGCTAACATTATGTTTTCTGGTTGATATCTCCAAGTGGTAGCATATATAAGGAGAACAGTAGTGGACCCAGGCAGCTAGGGATGCATTAGGGATGCACCGATACAGATACCAGTATCGGGTATCAGCTCCGATACTCAGTGTGTGTATTTGTATTTGTACTCATAAAAGATATCTGATACAAATGCACCGATACCACTTACAGCCGTGTGCCATTCCCAATTCAGTGCAGCAGGTACGAGGAGGAGGAAGAATGTGTGTGAGTGTGAAGAGTGTGGAGATGGAACCAAAGAAATGAGGCTGATCAAAGTAACGCTGACTGACAGTAACATTAAAGACACAGACAGATACAGACGCAGCGTTCTGTCCGTCCTCTGCGTACATTCATCTGTTTTCCAGGTGCTGGCGGATGTGTACCCAGATGGAGAATACCAGCAGGAGTACGGAGCGGTGCGGACCGCCGCCAGCGGATGTGAAAATGAAAATGATCACTCATTTGTCTTTTCTCTTCCTGCTGAAGCTAAACTTTTAAACTTTACAGAGAAAACACTAACATTAGTATCACAGTAGTGTTCCTCTGTCGTCTACAGGTTTGGTATTACTGACTTTCTTCTTCTTCTTCTTCATTAAACTTTCCTCTCTTCGTGGTATTTGTCCAGTATGGTTAATTCAGAGCGGCGCCCCCTGGTGGATTAACTGACAAACGCTCATTCCAACACATTAAATGTCAGTAGCAGCACTTTGTTCCAGTCAGACTAATGACAACGACAGTAAAGCACATTTACAAAAGGAACGAACAACTGGAATGGGATTACTAAGGACTAGGATCAGTACTCGGTATCAGCAAGTACTCAAATGGAAGTACTCGTACTCGGTCTGGAAAAAAGTGGTATCGGTGCATCCCTAATAATAATAATGGATTAGATTTCTATAGTACTTCTATGAACACATACTCAAAGCGTGTACAGAGGATCCATTCTTCATCCACTCTCACATCCTCCCTCTGGTGGAGGTAAACTCCATCTGTGTCCACAGCTGTCCTGGGGGGGGGCAGACTGACAGTCTGCGCCTACGGCCCCTCCCACCACTGAACATTCACACACGTTCCTTCACCAGTGTGAGCAGTGGCACTGGAGGACAGGAGGGGAAGTGTCTTGCCCAAGGACAACAGCACATGGAAAGAGTGGGATTCAAACCGCCAACCCTTCGGTTATTGGACGACCCACTCTACCATCTGAGCCATGACCGTCCCAGGTTCTGTGGCAGCACGCTGGAGTTGCAGCGGCTCGGTGTCCCTAATCATCGATCTTAATTTCGTTTGATGTACTGTACATTGTACTGTGCTGTCAAATGACAATAAAGGCAATTCTGATTCTGATTCTACAGCTCAGGTCAAATGTTTGTTTTGAAGAAAAACATTTGACAAAAAAAAACAATCTTTTTAGATTTTCTACTTAACAAAAAAACACAATACCCACCCATTGTTATGGATGGATTTTGGTGAACTTTTCAGTAAAATGTTGATACTGGCATAAGGAAGACATGATTAAATTTTGGTAGTGATGGGGGATGGGTGGGTGATGTGCCTTGGTGGAGGTCTGCACTCTCCGACATTCTTCCCTAGTTCATATTGTTTTGTACGTTCCTCAGACAAAGAGAGCAGACAAAGCCTTTTCTAATCTGAGTGGAGGACAGCAGAGTTCAGCAGGTGCAGTGTTCCCAGTATTCCCAGTGTTCTTCCCACTGTTTTCTGCTCGGACCACAGCACACACACACACACACACGTAACTCCAGACCAGAGGACACACGGCTGCTTCCTGTGCTGTTATCTCAGCAGGCACAGCCACAGGGGCTCCATTCTGTGGAAGTACAGCTCAGTGTGTTTTCTGCAGAACTGCACTGCGCCACACAGATTACAGCACTTGGCAGCACATCAGTCATTGAACTTCTGGAAGGTTATTTAACACCGGTTTGTACATTTTAACAAGAATAAACCTGCAGGCTGCAAAGAGGAATATGTCTGTTTACAGCATGCTCAGAGGTTGCATCTTGAACTGTGACTCAATAGAAGGAACATAAATGTACTTGAACATTTGTGAAATTTCCATCGTATTCTGGGGTTTTGAAACATTTGCATCATAAGGGTTCCTGGATTAAACTGATTTTCCTCATCCTTTTATTTAAAAGTGCACAACTGGCACTTTTAACTTGTATTTTATTACATTTTATTACATTTTGCACTGTACTTTGCACTGTTTTTTGCCTTTTGCACGGCCTATATTCCACTGTGTACGTTTTACATATTTTACATTTCACCGTCTATATTCTATATTTTTATTCTGTTATATTTATACTGGAGTGAGCAAAGTCGCTTTGGAAAAAAGCGTCTGCCTAATGCATAAAATAAACAAATGCAAAGACATTTCATTTTGTATATAGTTGCAAATCTGAATGACAACACCGTCTAAGTCTTTACAAACTTAAAACTGCTTTGTGTTTTTTGTTTTTTGTTTAACTTTAATTGATCTGTTCGTTCCTATTTACAGTTAAGTTCCCTCTTAAATTCTCTCTGAGACTAATTTCTGTATTTTATATTGAAGTGTAACTGTTGAGAGACAGCGTGGTCATTAGAGAGGACAGTGTTATAGTGTTAACAGAGTATTAAGTGTTAAATTCATGACTGTATTTTGTTTAAAAATGACTTCTAGCTTGTGCTTTAAAAATGAAATATTGCCTCATGTACCTTTAAAAAAAGTATTTCCATTTTATTTCCATTTTATTTAAGAGTTTGTTTCGTAAAGGTCATAAAAGGGTCATGACAAGAGGATTCTGGGAAGAGTGCGTGAAGACATGCAGAGCAGTTACGGACTCTGAAGAAGAAACGCGGCTCTGCATTCGGTTTATGGCGCTAACATTATCATGCTGTTTTTGGGATTTTTATGTTGGAGTTCGTCTGATGTGGAGAGAAAATAAATCTTCATAAAAACATCATTATGAATCGTGGCCATTTATTAAACCAATGCAGCTACAGGAAGTAATTTATGTCTTACTTTAAATACTGTGCTCATTATTGCTTATATATCTGTAAATAAACACCATATTTACGTTCATCCCCATGTTTATGGAATGACTTCTGGTGTCATTTCGTGATAATAAACAAATCATCGCATTTGTGATTTAATGGAAAAACCAACATTATGCACTTCTGTTTTTTCGACATTTTAGTAAACATGGGTAAAGTTTTGCGCAGAAGAAACTACTGACTTTAATGTCATTTACTCTTTCTATATTTACTTTATCAGTGCTTACCTTAACTTCTGTATTTCTCTTTTGATTTCCAAACAACAAATTTATATTTGATATTTAATTTCACAATACTGTATCGATATTAAAAAGTACTGTATTGATATTTTTAGGTATTTATTCAAATGCAGATATGGTGGAGGTTCATTTTTCTTTTTTGTTTATATTTCATTTATTATTATTATTTAACTCTTTTATTCAATAATGTTAGTTCCTTTGTTGAGATTGAACTAAAATAATGTTCTGATGTTAGCTGTGAACTAATAGAATCTGAACATTTGAACAGGATCTGAAAATGTAATGTCTGTAAACAGAATTTCAGTTTGAACACAGGACATTTTGTGATTTAACATCAGATCCTGTTCTGATCGATAAAAATGTTTCTTATTTGTGCAGATTTCTGGTGTAATTCAATTCTTCAAGGAAATAATCATTTAAACAATAGAAACAAAACCAATAAAAAATTGCCTTTTTAACAGTATCATGATATATTGTGATATATCGAATCGTGGTCCTAGTATGTGATTTGTATTGTATCGCCAGACTCTTGCTGATACACAGCCCTAATTAGGAGCCTATTTTCTTTCTTTCTTTTTTAACTTATTTTTTATTAAAGTTTTCTTGAACTATTACAGTGGAAAGGTGAAACACATATACATTGTTGAGTATTCAACCTTGCGATGAATCATCATGTCCCTGATGTCTGGTAGTAGAAGTCATGGTGGTGGCGTCCTCTTCCTGGTTTCTATCATTTGTCCATTTTTCCCACTTGTTATCCAGTTGTGACTCTTGCGGTCTCAGTTTGTTTTTTTTTCTTTCTTTTTTTTTCTTATCTCTTCTTTAATGGGCTCAGCTGGCTGACAGGCAGCTGTCTGTACTGATAAGGCAGCAGCCCACACCAACTGTACTCCCAGTCATCATTGCACATTTTTCTAACACCTTTGCTTGTGTATTCTCTTTTATTTGGACATTTTACCAGGGAGTATCTCACACTACTTTTTTTTTTTTCCTACTTGTCTTGTCCAGTGTCCTAACAGTAGAATGGTAGTCTGGTTCCTTTTGGTGCTGAACAAATTTGCTTTGCCAAGGGTAACTTCATAAAGTATATGAAGCGGTCTCAGTCTCTCTAGAACATAGATCTCCTCCACAGTGCACGTCCACTGGTCCATGGTCAGGGCTGTTAGTTTGGACCACAATCTTGTGATGGACTTTTTACTTGCAGAAAACAATATTTTAATTAGGTACTGATCCTCTTTTTGTACTACCTCACCCGTCAAAAGTCCCAAGTACAGTACCTTACAAGATTTGGGTATTTCATATCCTATTCTTTTTTAAAGGTCTGCCATATTTGTCCCAATACAGTTTTATCTTTTGGCAAGCCCAAAATACATGCATATTGTCTACATCCAGAGTCCACATGATCTCCAGCATGGTTGCTGGATTGTTACCACTCCCCTCCTGATTTTAGGAGTAATAAAATATGGAATCAGATTTTTCCATTTGAACTCTCTCCATGTCCTGGAGTTAGTGGATGTGCACTGCGTTTCACACATGGTAGACCATTCCTCTTCAGTTATTTCTTCCCCAAGCTTCTTTTCCATTTCTCTCTGTATAAGAGAGGAACTATTTCTACATATCAAACCTTTGTATAAGCTGAGATTGTTCTGCATTTCTTCCCCTCGTATGCTTTCTGAATATCCCTATTAT